>NC_046162.1:96038849-96281349 GCF_011064425.1 Rattus rattus
AAAAAGACATTAGATTCTCCTAAACTGGAGTTACAGAAGGTTGTAAGCCACCATAAGGGTGCTAGAAATTGTATCCAGGTCCTCTAAAAGATTGCTTCTAACCACGAGCCATCTCCTCATTTACTTCTTCCCCTTGCTTAATATGGGTTCTCCCTCGTTTTCATGAAAGGAACAGAATGGTAAAAGTTGAAACATCGGCTCGCCACTTAATACTTTGGCTTTTAATAAAAGGGACAACAGATCTACCTCCTATTTGGTTAAAAAAAAAGAGAGAGAGAATAAAAAAACCACAAAAAAAGAAATACCTGAGTATATCTACTGGATCTGGCTATCTACTCCTGTGACTATGAGTCTTGAGCATGGTAATCTGCTATAACCACACAGCTGGAACTTTCTTTGCCTTCTATGTTCAGTGAGATCCTGTCTCAAGGGAATAAGATGAGGACTGATGAGGACTGATGGACCTCTTGTGTCCACAGGAGTGCTCACCTGGGCATGTGTTGACACACCACATCTAAAAACAAAAAAGCTTTATGTACATAAACATTTGTTTTTTTCTCCCACTCTTTATCATCCACTTAGCTAAAAACAAATTTGCCTTGGGTAATTATTTTAAATTGAAGTGGCCTTCTTAGTAAAGAAAATACTGATTACTTTTTATTATTTGCAGATGATACATATTTTTGTTATAGAAAAGTCAGAAAACAGACTGGAGAGATGGCTGAGTGGTTAAGAGCACTGACTGCTCTTCCAGAGGTCCTGAGTTCAAATTCCAGCAACCACATGGTGGCTCACAACCATCTATAATGAGATCTGGTGCCCTTTTCTGGTGTATCTGAAGACAGCTACAGTGTATTTATATAATAAATAAATAAATCTAAAAAACAAGAAAAAAGAAAAATTAGAAACGTGTTTCTCTTCCATTCAAAAAACAAACAAAAAAGTATTTCTCTTGCTAGGTGTGGTAGCACATGCCTTTAATCCCAGCACTCAGGAAGTAGAGGCAGGTGGATCTCAGTGAGTTCAAGGCCAGCCTGGTCTGCATAGTGAGATCCAGGACATCAAGAGCTATGTAGAGAAACCCTGACTCAAAAAAAGCAAAACAACAAAAAAGCATTACCCCTATTCTTTTCTCCTAAAGATACTTACTGTGTATATATGTGTATTTTCTATGTGAGTGTTACATTGTGTGTGTGTGTGTGTGTGTGTGTGTGTGTGTGTGTGTGTATGTACATGTGTATGGGTGTTCACCTATGTGCCAGGGTGTAGAGGCCAAAGGTCAATGTTGGGTATCTTCTATCATTTTTCATTTTATTTTATTTCAGCTTTATTTTATTTCGGTAATTTTTGGTACTGAGAACTAAGCCCAAAGCCTTGTACTTGTTAGGTAAGCCTCTACTATTGAGCTAAATCCCCAACCTTTGTACCTCATTTGATAAGACAGGATCTTGCACTGGATCTGGAGCTCACTGGTTGGCCAGCAAGTCTCCTCACCACCCATCTTTTCCTCCAGGAAAAGATTAAGGATGTATGTGCTGCCACATTCCACTTTCATATGGTACTGTGGGAGGGCCCAGCCCATTGTGGGTGGTACCATTCCTTGGACTGGTGGTCCTGCGTTCTATAAAGAGAGCAAGCCCTGGAGACCAAGCCAGTAAGCAGCACCCCTCCATGGCCTCTGCATCAGCTCCTGCCTCCAGTTCCAGCCCTGCCTGGGTTTCTGTTCTGACTTCCTTGGATAATGAAAGGTGATAGGAAAGTGTTGGCAGACTATACCTTTTCCTCCCCAACTTGCTTTTTTGGTCATGGTGTTTGTTCAAAGCAATAGAAACTCAACTGAGACAGAGCTAGTTTGGGAAGGACAGTAGTGAAACAGTGTCTCCTTATGAACTCCTGCTGTACTTACCTACTTAAGACCTGAGCCAGATCAAACCACTGTTTCCAGCATGGAAAGGGGTAGTGCTCACAAGCCCCACCCCTAGCTGAGGAGCTACAGACAGCTGATAGCTTTTGAGAGTCAGTTTGCTTTAAAAGTGTGGCCCTTGTAAGTCAGGCATGCTGTAGTGAATTGCCCCAAACCCCTATGCATTTGTGTAGACAAACTAGAAAAGTTGGTGGGTTCAAAGCAAAACAAAACAAAAACCACACACACAAAGTTGGAGTAGGAAATGGATCTGGAAGGACTTAAGGGAGGATTGAAGGGCGAATACAATTTGTGTGAAAGAGAGAGAGAGAGTGTGTGTGTGTGTGTGTGTGTGTGTGTGTGTGTGTGTGTGTGTGTGTGAGAGAGAGAGAGAGAGAGAGAGAGAGAGTGTGTGTGTGTGTGTGTGTGTGTATGTATGTTGTTTTTCACTTTGGCATATAGGGGAAATTCTGTTATTATTCCATTGGGTTGTTTCTTTCTTTTCTTTAATTTAGTTTAGTTTTGTTTTGTTTCTTGAGACAGGGTTTCTCCTGGAACCCCTATGTAGGCCAGGCTGGCCTCATAGATAGCCCCCTGCCTCTGCCTCCAGAGAGCTGGGATTAAAGGAGTACTCCTGGCTCATTGAACTGTTTCTATTCAGTCCACTGATAAACATTATGTGTTCTTTTTTTTTTTTTTCTGAAGTTGTAAGCATTCATCCAAATCATAGAAATCAATTCTGTGATTTCTAAGGTAAAGAATACATTTCTAGCTTTTTGAGACTTGTGACATGGATTACAGCTTTGCTCACCAGCTGTAACATTCTACTCCCACCAGTAATTTATTCCTGAAGCAAAATAAAATCAAAGGAAGCTAATTATAGGTTCAGTTGGGAACCTAAAAAACTTGGCCTTTAAACTCAAATTTTTATTTTATTCTAAAGGTGTCACCATTTAAACTTAGAGAATTTTAGAATGAAAAGAGAAACAAGTTTCTTAGAGTCCTATATGAAATTAGCTTAAGCCCATGATGCTCTTCAGGGAAACATTAAGTATCCCTGAAATGCCCCATGGTGTACTGTCTTTACTGGTGATATAAAATTTTTAAATGATATTGGTTTGTATTGCCAGCGACCTTATGAAATTAGAATTTCCTAACTCTATTTATTGTAAACAATGAATACATATCACTAACTTTTTAGAGAATGTCACTTAAAGTCTTGAACCAGACTTTCGATCTTTGAGACCATGTGAGTGTTGTGTAAGAGAAAAGACAAGTGTTTCTTAAAGATGTATTTGAAGGTCACTGGCAGATCTAAGTATTCCCCAGGACCAGTCTGTGGAAAGTTTACAGCTGTGTGTGGGGTGATAATTACAAGGCAGAAGATGGAAAGCCCAGGTATGTGTAAGCTCCATTAGTGCCAGTTGCCCGTCTTTCTTTTAAATCAACCTGCTTCCAGAGGAGTGTGTCTATGGGCCGGAGAGGCCTGTCAGGAAGTCTCACTTTTGCAGTGGCAGCAGTCCTGCACGCTGTACAGAGGGTGAGTTCAGCACCTTGTCAATCCTATCTCTGCCCACAGCTCATCTCTTTTACATAGTAAACCTTTGTTCATCAGAATGGGCCTCTGGGATTGGCCTGTCAAATTGCTGTTAGAAATTGAAAGTCCCTGATAAAGAGTCTAAAGGTCAAAGTGAATGGTGTGGGGTCACTGTTGCTTTAAGGGCATCAGTTTTTGACCTGTTAGAATGGAAAATTGAATTGCAGCCCAGCTTCAGCCTTTAAGCTCCAGAGAAAAATTACTGGCCATTTCTACAGTCAGCAGGAACAGGAAAAAAATTGTCTTTTAAGAGTGTTTCTTGGGGCTAAAGAAGATGGCTCAGCCATTAAGAGTGGTACATGCAAACAAAACAGTCATATACATAAAATAAAAATAAAATCTTTCTCTTAAAAGAGTGTTTTTTTAAATTAAGTTGGGAGGTACTACAAACTTCAGACTCCAGAGATTGATAGTGTAGGAATGTTGCTACATACATACATGGTTACTGTGAGGTAACAGGCAGCAAATAAAAAAAAAAACAACCAGTGTAGTTTTAGAACAGAAAATTAGTTAGATGAAATTCATGCAGTTCATTTATTAACATGATATTTTTACTATTTATGATGTAGTGTTGAGTGTAGGTATGTTTGTCTGAGTGTTTGTCTCTGTTATCACTTGTACTCCTGCTGCCAGCAGAGGCCAGAAAAACGATCTCCTAGAAATGGAATTACAGATCTTGTTTGTGAACTTGTGAATCATCACGTGGGGGCTGAGACTAGAACCCAGGTCCTCTGGAAGAGCACCCAGTGTTCCTAACTGCTAAGCCGTTTCCTGCCTTCTGGCCTCTTCTTTGACATGATAGGAGCAAAACAGCGTTTCCATTTCTTACTAGAGCTATTAAAATGGGCTCTTACTAAACAGTTTTTATAAACTTAGAGTTCAGAATTCAGGCACTACAAATACATGATCTTTAGCCTAATAAAAAATCTACTTTCAAGTCAGGCATGGTGGTACACGGCTGTGATTCCAGTGTCCACACTGGAGAGACTGGTGGGACAGGAGAAATGTGGTTTAAGGTCAATCCTGATTACATAATAAGACCTTGCCTCAAAAATAAAGTAAGTCTCCTTTTTAGTTAGCAGTGGTCCTTATATATCAACCCTGAAACTGTTGCCCTCTAACCTATTGAGAAGATTTTAGCTCAGACAGCTACATAATTGGGGGACCTCCTGCAAATTAACTACATAAGATCCCTCCTTCATAAGTCACGCAGATTTGGAATATGATACCAGAAGGAGGATTAAACAAGTGTGAGCTCTCTACAGCACCAGACCTTTTATGACTGTGTAAACCCATGAAACTGGCCTGACTTTAAACACATAGAGTTAATGATCCCCTGTTACTTATCCCTATGTATACTACCAAACCCCTATTTTATCTTTCTATTTTTTGTTTAGTTTATTACTGTGGGGGAAGGGCAGACACACATGCTGCAGTACCAGTATAAAGGCCAGGGACAATTTGTGGAGTTGGCTTTCTTTGTTCACTTTTTTGTGGGTTCCAGGAATTAAACTCAGATTTTCAGGCTTGTATGGCAAGTAGCTTGAATTAGAGATCCTCTTGTATCAGCCTTTCACATGTTTAGCTTACATGTGTGTACCACCATGACTGGCTTTTCTCTCCTTTCCTTTCTTTTCTTTTTTCTTTTTTTTTCTTAATATTTCTTTTCTGAGCTATATAGTGAGACTCCATCTCAAAAAAAAAGGAGGATGGAAAAGGAAAAGAAATATGAGGTTTTCCCTAGCCATTAAAGAAAGAAATGAGTCAGTGATTAAGAGCACTAGGACTAGGGACAGACTAGCTGAAGAAGACAAGGCAGCTTTGCCCTTACTTGGCTCTTCTTCGTGGGATATGTGATAGAGGAAGCTGTCAACTAGACCACTGGGTAATTCTCCACTGCTAGCCCCCGGTGCTTCTGAAGACTCCCACGCTGAAAACCTGTTCATTCTAGTTCCCAGCAGACAAAACTGCTGAATATTTTACCCTGTTAACCTGGGCAGCTCTTTGTCTCTGCCTGAGGTGTGGCAGGCAGTCCTGGCATGTGAGTTGCATGCAAGGTATTCATAGCATTGCTTTAGGCATGACTGTGCCAGATTTATATATGATAGAGATCTTTAGCTCTGTGCTAGAGACTACACCTCTGTTCAGGATGGAATAAAACTGAGCATCAGTTGTTCTGTTGGCTGTCAAGGAATGTTAAGTTGATAGTTTTGCTGTTGGTATCTTTCCTCATGACGAAGTTACCAACCCCACTGCTGTGAGCTAAACCGAGAACTGAGTCGCCTTCTATCTTTAATAGGGTGAGCATATCTTGTCTAAATATAGTAAGGTGGACTTGGCTAGTACTATGAGAGACAGTAGAGTGACCTTCACTGGTCTTCATCACTAGTGTTACATTTATATTTAAAGAAATAGAAACACTCTAACAATACAAGATTCAAAAGGTAAAAAATTGTATACTAGATGAAAATAAAATATAAAAGCTTACTTATAAAAGAAGATAGGCAAGCCAGATATGGAGGTATACACTTGTATTTATAGCTACTTGGGAAGTTGAAATAGATCACAAGTTCAAAGCTAGTCTTGGTATCAAAGGGAGACCCTTGTTTCAAAAGGAGAGAGAGTAAGAAAAACAAGCCAGAGTTATATTTATATGAAAATATACCTATCACATGATTTATTGTTTCTGTTTTATTAACCAAAAGTTAACAACTATTGAAAATGTAAAAGATAAGTCATAAGCATAAGCTTCATGTGCTGTAGGTCTTTTATAGTAATGATTTTTACTTTACAGTCTGCTTCCTAGAAAGCTTTGTTTACTAAGAAGACTATTACTTGTGTTTTTCCTGAAGCATGTGAAATAGGTAGATCTCACCAGCCCTGATACTTAACAGAAAAAAACTCAGACACAGAAGTAAACTGAGTTTACTAGGAGACTAAGTGAATCAGTATTACAACCAGTCGTGGTGATTTCCCCATGCCTTGTTTTAGCTTTCATGGCCTTCTTTTACTTACTTTTGAAATGATTGCTATTTTTTGCATTATACATGAATGGGAGTTTTATCCACTTATATATCTGTGCACCATATGCATGCATGGTGCCCAAGGAAACCAGAAGAGGGCATTGGCTCCCTTGGAACTGAGGTTACAAATGGCTGTGAGCTGCCAATGGAAATTTGGGGAATTAAACCTGGGTCCTCTGGAAGAACAGCCAGTGCTCTTAAATTGCTGAACCATCTCTCTAGCCCCTTACTTTCTTTTTAGAGTTTAAAATAGCTCTACAGCCTTTTCTATAGTGAATTCCTATGAAAGAAATTCTTTCTTCTATCCCGTTGCTGTTGTTTAATTGATAACAGAGAAGAGAAGGATTCTATTTACAGCAAATTTTCCGGTGGAAGCATGGAGCCAGTGAACACATTAACTAACCATTTGGTGTCTTAAACATATGTAGCCCCATATAGCTTCTGGACAATTTTGTTTGTAGAGCAGCCTGACCTGTTTTGACATGACCTTTCGAGGATTCTTTGCAGGTTACACCTCTTCTGCTGTGGAAAGCTTAGCAGTGTTTTTGCATGTTTAATTGCCATAGAAATATAATGATCTCATCTTGGACTGAGGGTGTGCTTTTTTGTTATTTTGTTTTGTTGTTTTGTTTATTTTTATTTACATCTCACTCACTGCCTCCTTCCTGGTCACCCCTCCTACAATCTTTCTCCCATTCCCCTTCCTCTTCCCCTCTTAAGTGGGTGGGGATACCAAGGGGGACCCCCTACCCTGGCACTTCAAGTCTCTGTGAGACTAGGTGCTTCCTCTCGCACTAAGGCCAGTCAAGGCAGCCCAACTAGTAGAATATATCCCACATACAGACAACAGCTTTGGGGATAGCCCCCATTCCAGTTGTTCAGGACACACATGAAGGTCAAGCTATCCATCTGCTACATAAGTGGGAGAGGGGAGATGGGGAGGCCTAGGTCTAGCCCTTGTATGTTCTTTGGTTAGTGGTTCAGTCTCTGAGAGCCCCCAAAGGTCCAGGTTAGTTGACTCTGTTGGTCTTTCTGTGGTGTTTATACTCCCTTCCAGGCCCACAGTCCTTCCTCCTATTCTTCCATAAGAATCCCCAAGCTCCATCCACTGTTTGGCTGTGGGTGTCTGTATCTGCCTGAGTCAGCTGCTGGGCGGAGCCTTGCAGAGGACAACATGCTCCTGTCTACAAGCATAACAGAGCGTCATTAGTAGTGTTAAAGATTGATGCTCGCCAATGGGATGGGTCTCAAGTTAGGCTGGTTATTGATTGGCCATTCCCTGAGGGTGTAATTTTTAAGATTCTTAATAATAATCTTCTGAAATCAAACTTAATGAGCATTTTCATAGTGTTACATGAAGAAACTGAGATCTATGTTAGCTCACCCCATATTATATATACTTTACTAATGAGATGAAAACTGTGAGGGTTTTTTTGTTACGTGTATTACATTTTCTATAAATTGCCACAGTGGACATGTGGAAGTCAGAGGACAACTTTCCCAGAGTTGTTTCTCTCCTTCCACCTCAAGGTCCTGGGAATAAAACTCTGGTCATTGGGCAAGTACCTCTGCCTGCCGAGCAGTCTTGATGGCCTCAGGTTCTGGTTTTTGTTTGTTTTATTTTGTTTTCCTGTTACTTCTACATGTTTCCCTGAAGTGAAGTACTCATCATCTCTCAGAGAAAATGTCTAAGACAACAAAACGGACTCGAAGGTATCTGATAGCCACATGTACTGTCTAGAAAGCCCTGAGTCCAGCCTAGTGATGTGCACCTGTAACCTAGCACTACAGAGGCTGTGGCAGAAGGGTCTTGAGTTAAAGGCCAACCTGGGCTACATTACACAGTGAGGCTTTTCTAAAAAATAAAAACAAAACAACACTGGCTAATTAAGTAACTCCTGTTTACTGCTTCCTGTCAGTCAATAAAAATGTGTTCCGAGAACTGGAAGTCTTATTTGTAGAAAGAGATGTTTTGGATTGTCAGTGCTAAGCTCCATTTAAATGGCTGTGTTCTGAAAGGAGCAGCCGCCTTAGTTTTTCTTCCTAACTTCACTCATAGCGTCTTAAGTGTCACAATCTCGCTTACAGAAGAGGAGCCGGAAGCAAACATTCTCAGCTTTATAATATTGCAGATTTTCTGAAGTTAGATATAAATTGGATCAAATCTTATTCTCTAGACACTCCTTTCTTTCTGTGGATAGCCTGGGTCTGTGTTTTGTCGATTCTTAGTTCTCCCTCATTCTAGAAATGGAGGCATTCCTGAAAACTGTCTTTCTGTCTTCCTATCGGTATTCCCAACACTGGGCAGTTTAGCATGTTTACTGTTCCTTGGTTGTCAGTTCACCCTAACACCCTAGTACAGAACTTGCTAAATTACCATTCATTTAACTAAAGCCCATCAGTGTACTGTCATATCCGCTAAAGTCAAGTAGGAAGGAGGAAAGTCCTTTGTGTAAACGCATTCTCAACAGCTGTTCTTCCTTGATGCTGGAAGTCTGGTACCTGGCAGGAAATGATACAGACCTGTGTGATAACAAAGTGACGTGAGGAAGAGTCACTTGTAAGGCCAGTTGTTTGACTGAATTGATGAGTTTGTCAACTGGCAGATAGGGGCAGGAGAGTGCGTTTTCAAATGTGAGGTTTAACAAAGTATAACTTAAGAAAATACTTGATAGTGGAAGGAGGAAACTATTTTAAGAAAAATTAGGACAAAGGCAGGTGGTAAAAGAATTAATAACCATGTAAATAGACTTTTTAAAAATCCTTCAGTGAGAGGCTGAAAGCATTAGTAATTGTTAGAGACCAAAGGGCTGTCAAGAGACTCAGAGGGACAAAGAAAATATTTTTTATGAGTAGAAGGAATTTGTGCATATCAAAGCATTTCTGTCTGACTTTCCTTACAGTTGGAATTTCTTCATGAAATAAATTTCCCATTGTACCAGAAAATGAACTAGGCAGTACCTCATATCCATCTTCTCTGCATTTTCCAGCTTTAGACCACTCTTCTGTCTTACCTAAGATACCATTTTGAAGCTTCACCCATTGTCCAGCCTGTTTCCTCTACTGTAGTTAGAAGAGTCTTTTTATAAATGTAAACTGTGGCTTTCTGCTAGGCTCAAGATGAAGTCCAAATTCCTTGGCAAACAGTACAGGATCTGTGTGCTGCTTACCTTCCCCCATGTTTACAGCAACCCCGTTTTACATTTTAACTGGAACAATAGGGTTGAATTTGGTCTCTGTCTCTCCAGAGAAGTTCATCTAGCTGATCTGAAGGACAGTTCTACCCATGTCCCCTTCTCTAGAAGGGCAGTGATATATTATTCTCTTGTTACTAACTAACCCTTTGCCCCAACACCCTCTCTGTCAGAGAGCCCTTCTCTGGCCATGGTTATTTGTTTGTCACTTTTCACAGTTGAACCAGGTTTTTTTTTCCAGCATATTTACACCACGTGACATTTTGCTGACTTGTCTCATCCTACCTCTATCCCATAAGTCTGTCAGTTATTTGATTTATTTTGTTATATTACCAGCACCTAGAACAGTAATTTGCTGCATGATATATTCTCAATAAATATTTTAATGAAACCAACGATATATTCTTTTTAACATTTATTTTGTTTTATCTCTGTGTATATTTTTGCCAGCACTTAACTTCTGTGTACCACTTACAAGCCTAGTACTCTCAGAGGTACCAGAAAAAGGCATTGGATCCCCTAAACTGGAGTTAGAGATGGTTATGAGCCACCATGTGGGTTCTGGGAATCAAACCAGGTCCTCTAGAAAAGCAGCTGGTACTTTTGACCACTGAGCTACCTCTCCAGGCCCTATGTTATTTTATCTGCTGTTGTTTTTAGTGATGTATTCTTGAAAAGTAATTTAAAACCACTCTTTCAGAGGCAGCTGCAGCACTTTAAATATATATATTGATAGCTGGTCATGGTGCCACACACCTTTAATCCCACTACTCCGGAGGCAGAGGCAGGCAGATCTGTGAGTTTGGTCTATATAGCCAGAGCTACATGCTGAGACCAGGTCTCAAAAAGAAATGTGTTGTGTATTTTGCTGATTTAGGATCTTTGGGATAGGTCTGACAGCCACACTTCAAGACTACTGCTAGATTACATAAATACAAAAAGATTAGCCTCTTCCTGCCTTCCTTTTAATATGCTGCTTTAGAGCTAAGGTCTCTGTATAGTTGATCATCTTCAGTTTCTCTGAAGTTGATAGTTTCATCAGTAGGAATGGGTGGTTTTGAACTATGTGAAAGTAACAGGGTGACTAGGTTAACTGTTTGTTTAGTTTTAACCTAACAAATTTATACAAACATAAATGGCTTTCCTTTGTCACAGAAGGGTAAAGTAATGATATATAAGGCCTAGGGAAGGTTCCGGGATCTGAGCAAGAGATTACTAAGTCTTTCGTAGTCAGCTTGCTCAGAAGACAGATGTAGGGCAGTAACCCATACAACACACCCAGCTTCTCAGAAAAGGAAGTTCAAGAAAGAACACAGCATAGAACTTTGCAAGTCAGTTGAAAGTGTTTTGAGTTGAAGGAGATTTTAAAGTATACCTCAGTCCTTGGCATCCCTGTTACTGTTTTCAGATCACGTTTCTTTAACTATTTTAACTATATATGCACTACCTTTGGCATGCTATGAAGCAACATGACAGCCTTCCTACAATATCCTCAGGTAAAAGCAAACAGTACAGACCTAAAATATTCATCAAATAAACAGAAACGAAATGGAACACACATAAAGCACAAAGCTGTAGAATAGATGAGCAGTTGTATTATCTTCACTTTTACCTGGGTTTTTCTGCATTATAATAAGCTTTTTTGTTTAGAGTAAGAACAAGTGGGGAAGTGGCGGGCCACTTTAAACAGTAAGTTCTGCCCATCTTTTCTTCCACAAGGACGGGGTAGCTCTACCTAAGAGTTAAATGGTATTGCTGGCAACAGACCTGTCACTTAAATAAAAAGACATGGGCGGGGGCTAGAGAGATGACTTAGCCAGTTAGGAACACTGGCTGACCTTGCAGAAGCCCTGGGTTCAATTCTCAGCACCCACATGGCAGCTCACAGCCATCTATAACTTAGTTCCAGAGGATCTGACAGCTTCTTTTGCTTTGTGTCAAACATGACACACACGTACAGCATGCATGCATACGTACATACATACATTCATACATACATACATACAAAACAATTATAAATATAAAAATTTTTAAAGAAAAGGACAAGGGCAGCTTTAGTTCTTCCTTGCTTTATTAGTAAACATGGCTGATGGAAAGCATCTTGGGCAGAGATAGGCAATAAACACAGGCATTAACCTAAAAACTTTGTATTTCTCTGCCCTTTGGGTTGTAATTGTTGGTTTCTTCACAGCTCACTTTCCCTTGAGCCCCACCCTCATTGCAGAGAAAAACTTGTTGACCACAGCTCCACTTTTCAAGTCTTGCACAAAGGCAGATGTCTCTAAAATGTAGCTTACGCAGAACATCTGTTTGTGTGCCTGACTGTTCCCACGGTGCTGTTTCCTCCAGTGCCTTGCTTAGTTTCCTTCCTTCCTTCCTTCCTCTCGCCTTCTCTTTTTCCTTCTTTAAAAACTGAAAATGCATTAAAACTTTAATTTTTTTTTATAAAAAGAGAGAAAAAAAACCACAGCCTGCCTGACAACCATTTCTGTTCTTCCCATTTTTTAATACACATAGCTTTTTTTTTTAACCTAGTTTTTCTTGAGCAGAAGTTCAACTATTTCATCATACAACCACTTCCCTGTTTTTCCCTGGTTCTGGTATTCTCATTTGGTTTGGGGTTGTGAGTTAACAAAAGGACATTGTATCTTATCAGTACTGTCAGTAAGGCCTTGCTTATTTTTTAAATATTTTCGTTGTTGCTTGATTATGTATATGAGTGTGGGTGTGTGTGCATGTGTGCAGGAACCCTCAGAGTCCAGAAGAAAGTGGACTGCCCTGGAGCTAACATCACAGCAGCTGTGAGCTGCCTGACATAGGAGCCTGGAACTGAACTCAGGACCTCTGGAAGAGTACATGCTCTTAACCACCGAGCCACCTCTGCATCCCACCACCAACTTCTAGTTTTAAGAGTAAGACACTGGCTGGGAATGGTGGTACACACCTTTAGTCCCAGCACTCAGGAGGCCACGGCAGCTATCTCTGAGTTTGAGGCCAGCCTGGTTTACAGAGTGAGTTTCAGAACAGCCAGGGCTACACAGAGAAACCCGATCTCAGAAAAAAAAAATTATAATATGTATAGAATTTTAAAATTTTTTTAACATTCAAAACTGCTGTTAAATTACATTACCTTTTGAAGACACATTACTATGCCCATCCCAGGATAGCCATATTTTAAACAATAAAATAAAAATAAATTGTATCCATATGGTGGAGAAAGGAAGGGGATACAGGAGCAAGGAAGGTGGGTAGGAGGTGGTGGGCATATGCAGTCAGAGCACATAAATGCATCTGTGCAAATGCGGCTGTGGAGTCCAATGTTTTGTACAGTTGATGTTTCTTACATTTTTTTAAGTCTAAGTTTTTATCCTTGGCTGTATTTGTAATTAACTCTCCCATACCTGAATAATCCTATTTCAACCTGTAATTTGGCTGCTGTCTGAAAGCTATCCATGCTTCTCACATTTTGTCTTCTGTTTAATAATGATAAAATTCATGTCTGTGTTGTATATTATCCCTTACTTGTTTAAGGAGCATGGGAGAAGAGGATGTACCACATCTTGTTTTTGTTCATGAGACAAGATCTCACTATGTAGCCCTAGTTGATTTGTTATGTAGACAGGCTGGGCTTGAACTCACAGAGATCTGCTTGTCTCTGCTCCTAAACTCTAGTAGCACTGTCTCCCATTGTTTTGCTAAAACACAAACTGAGTACCTTCAGCCAGCTTAAATGATTAAAGGCAGACCTTTGATAAATAGGGTCCCTACTGGCTTAAGAGACCTATATAAATTATATATAACTTCGTTAGCTTTTTGTTACAATGTGACGTTTTCCTATCAATCATGTTAAATGTTGCCTTTAGTATTAAAACTAGTTTGAAAGCATTCCCCTTTAATCCTTACATTTTCCTGTGCCCGAGTTACCCCTGGAGTAGGTGATTGAGCCTAGATCACTGACTGAAAAGCAATCTCTGTAGCCGGTATAGAATTCATTCCTACACTGGAACAGATACACATTTTAACTTTTGCCCCCTCTAAACTGCTTAAAACTCCGTGAAAGTTACATTTACTCTTAGATCACTTTGATTTGGATTTCTCTCCTTCCAAATCCTAAGTAACTCGTTACTGTATGACCCAACCTTGTGAAGTCTCTGGCCCTGGAGAATGGTGTGTTGTGTGTCATTGCTTCTTAATAAATTTATTTTAAAATGTATTTTTAGTGAATTTCAAGGTAGGTATAGTAAGTAGTCCATGCCTTTAATCCCAGCACCCAGGAGGCAAAGGCAGGCAGATCCCTGTGACTTCAGAGTCAGCTTCATCTACACAAGGTGCTACTGTCTCAAAAACAAACTTCTAGTGAATTTCAAAAATAATTAAATGTTAAACACTGTAGATTGGACATCAAGAAAACCCAACAGTTATTCTTTGAACTTTATTTCACTATTTTCTCTTTCTTTCTCTCCTTCTTTGTCATCATTATCACTAATAATGCTGTTTACAAAAGTTAATTGATCCTAACCAGAGCAGCTAGGTGGAAGGATGAATGGGAGGGAGAGAGGGAGGACATCAACGTTGGAAAGGAATAAGACTGTTGTTTGTCAATGACAGGACCTCCTATGTAGAAAAATCTGAAGACTTCACAAAATTGCTGACCCTCAAAGAACTGTAGAACATGCACGCACACATACACACACGCGCGCGCAGAGAGAAAACTATTTGGACTAGACAGATTCAGAAAAGTTGCAGAATATAAGGTGAACATACAAAAGTCATATTTTCTCACACACAAACTACCTGAAAGGAGATTCAGAAATTCCAGTACAGTACCTAGCCATGAGTAAATAAAATAAAATCTCTGGGGGGAGAGGGGGAGGAGGGGGTTCAACCAAGGTGGTAATGTAACTTTTCAGTAAAAACTAAGCACATGTCTGTGTACATCTGTAATCTTAGCAGGTGATAAATGCTAGTGTGTTATGTTAGACCTCAGGGCTTTAAAGTTGCTTTGTGCATGAATAGATAATAGATAATCCAAAATCATGAGCATACAGGAGGATGGCCATAATTAAATGAGGGCATCCAAGAGAGTATATAAAAAGCAAAGAAGAAAAAAACATAGATAATGAAATCATAGAAGATACGATAGTTTAAGGAGTTGGCCGAAAAATAATATTTTTGATATATGAAGGAATGAGACTATGAAGGAATAATCTGAAATATAAGGAATAATAAAGGAGTTTTAAAGAAAAATAAAAAGGTTGTCAGTATTAAATGGAGCCAAGCATGGTGACACATCTCAGTAATCTCTCACCGAGGAGGCAGAGGCAGGAGTGTCACTTCAAGTTCAAAGCCAGCCTATTCTAGGTGGCAAGTTCCAGGCCCATCAGTACTACCCAGTGAGACTCTGTCTCTCAAACAAATCAAAACAAGCAAACAAAAAAGTCCATAATATGACATTTCCAAGTGATTTAATCAAAATGGTTGAGCAAGGTAAAGACTGAAAGAAATGCCCATTGCATTTTAAAAGCAGAAGTTTCAGCCAGGCAAAGGTAGTGCACTCCTTTAATCCCAGCACTTGGGAGGCAGAGGCAGGTGGATCTCTGAATTGGAGACCAGTGTGGTCTACAGAGAGAGTTCCAAGACAGTCAGGGCTACACAGAGAAACCCTGTCTCAAGAAAACAAAAGAGCAGAAGTTTCTGAGTTGTAGCACATGGGAAGATGAATTACAGTCATCACCAGGAGACTGAAGCCTTTAGAAACCTGCCCTTTCCTCCTTGTTTGAGGTCATCATTTAAAACTCAGTGCTGACCCCTGCATTCCACCAACACCTTACTATCTTCCAAATCAGCCAGCCATACTTCCAGCCACACCTCTGCCTCAGAAGACTGCTCCAGTATGTGGAGTCTGGCACATCAGCACTGCTGATTAGCCCTGGCCAGGCATTAGAAGGGACTCTAGATATTTCTGTTCAAATATTCTCATTTTTAAGAGAAGCTAGAGATTCTATTTTTCAACACTTTATTTGACTTGTGTGGGCAGGGAGGGTATTTGGATACCAGGAACACTTATGAGGAATTTTTTGGTTCTTTTTTTTTTTTTTTTTTTTTTTTTTTTTTTTTTGAGCTGGGGACCAACCCAGGGCCTTGTGCTTCCTAGGCAAGCGCTCTACCACTGAGCTAAATCCCCAACCCCCACTTATGAGGATTTGAGGACAGTTTTCAGGTGCCATGTGGGATCTCAGGGATCTTACTCAGGTCGTCATGGGATGGGAAGCTCATAAACAAGCTTGCCGGCCCATGATTTTTTGATAAATTTATTTTCAAAATACTATCTTAAATACAATGGGCAGGGTAGGTCAGTATTGCTAACAAAATACTGAACTGGGATGCTCCAGAGAGGTGTAGAGAAGATGTCATATTTTAGAAACTATCTGTAAATAGACTCTCAAGAAGATAGAAATTATTTGTATTTCAGGTATTCAATAAAGAGGAAAGACTGTTGAAGCGAATGCCAATAGCCTCTGTCCTTTGGGTCTGTCATATTCGGACGAGGTAGAGTCTCACAGGAGTGATAGGGCAGAAGCAACAGGGCGTGAGTAGCGAGAATGACTAGCAGGGGAGGAAAGTGCACAACAGCTGTAGACCTCTTTTTAAAGTTTTTGTTAAGGTAGGTGCGTGCGTACGTGTGTGCATTTGTGCATGTGTCTTAAGAATGTAAGAGTCCAGTCTTTCTAGGCTAGGAAGAAGCAATCAGAAGAAGCACAAACTAGGAAGTGTGAATAGAATCAAGGACAGAGGATATATTGTTCCCTCTCATTGAAGAAAGGCAGTAAGTCTTGAGGTAAGAGGAGTAGTTGAGAGAGATCGCAATAGCTTCCCTCCTCCAGCTCTGTCATAGGCAGGTTAACGTAGAGAGTGGGGTACAGAGGAGCGAGGAAGGTTTGGGTTAAAAGGGAAGGAGAGAGGAGCTGTCATAAGGTGTAAAGTACCAACTGAATTCCCTCAGTGTTTTTGCTGCCATCTCTGATATCGTGTAACTGAATCCAAAAGTGTGTTGTGACATGCAGAGGCATGGCTTTATAATCTCTTTCAGTGGTAGGCTTCTTTTCTCTTGCAGAGACATATATAGTTTTATTGAGTGTTCACTTAGTGCTAGGCCCTGTGTACAACATTGAAAAATAACACTAGACAAGGTATTTACTTGCTTGGACAGGTAATAAATAATTGTACAATTTTAAACTGCAGAAGAATTTGGGAGCAAGGAGATTGAATTCTAGGGAAAATGGTTGGGAAATACAACGAGGGATCATATTGGTTAGGAAAGAAAAGTCAAAAAGAAGTTGGTAGCCTGAGGGGGGAAAATTAAGAATCAAGAGAACAGAAGTTCTCTTGAAGAGGAAGTGAAAACATGGAAGTCGGGAGGAAACTGGGTTTCCGAGGTCAAGTCCATTAAGATTTCATGTCTGCCAGAGGAACTTAGGAATTGGAGTCTATTTGAAGAACCTCAGTGAGGGGCTTTGAAATTTGGAATGATGAGAAGTTTAAGGGCGAAGTTGTTGAGTATTTCTTTCTATTAACAATAAAGTCTCATTAAATTGTAATAAAAGTCGGGGTAAAAAGAAAGTGATAGTAGCCAGGATGCTGAGGTGACAACAGCAAACACATGATCTGAAGCCTAGAGGAGACCTTTCCAATGGAAAGGAAAGGCATGGGCTGAAAACAGGGTTTGACTTCTTCATCAAATGCTTGAAAGCCTGGCTTGCAATCCTCCTGCTGCAGCTCTGTTGTTTGTAGTACTGGGAAAACATTAGCTAAATCAAAAATGAATGGATTGATGCATGCATGCACGTAGTCTTCAAATGCTAGTACGTAGCTTGCCATGGGTGCTGCTCTTTTTGGTTTGTATTGTTCCTTTATTCAGTTAATTTAAGTTACTTTTTACCTATGTCATTATGTTTCTTGGTGGTTTTTCAAGACAGGGTTTCCCTGAGTAGCCCTGGCTGTCCTGGAACTTACTCTGTAGACCATGCTAACCTCAGACTCAGAGATCTGCCTCCCAAGTCCTGGGATTAAAGTTCTGTACCCTCACTGTCCAGCATAACTTCTCATCTTGAAGAAAGACTTTCTCAAAAAAATTAATAATAATAATAATAATTCCCTATCACTGTCGGTCACCAGAAGTCTAAGGCCTGTTCTGTGTTGCAGCCGACAGCTTTCATGGGCAGTCTATGTTTTTTGTGGTGGATAAATTGTTTAGGAGCATTATTTTTGGATGCTAGAGACAGGGTTGAAGCTGAGCCTTGTGTGGTAGACACTGCAAGGCATCAGGGGTGTGTCATACACAGGTCTGGACTTGGTCTTAACTCAAACTGGGAAGTGTTTGGAAGCCAGACTGCTAAGTCCAAGATTGGAATCCAAGAATACATACATCCTCTTTGCCATTCTGAACTCAAATTATTTTAGATCTATGCTAGTCGCACATAGGTATAAAATGGGCCCACCTGCTACTATATGAAGCCCTGCTCTATAGGTACCAACTCTGGTCTTCATGTTCAGTAGTTCTTTTGAACTGTAAGCCAAATGCTAAATGCTTTCAATTTTTCTAAAGAGATGAAATGAGTATGTGGTCAGGTAATATATAGAAAGAAACGTTCTTAGTCTCCTAGAATACCATAAAGAATCCAAGGACTGGGTAACCATCCACTTTTCCTCTTATGGTAGTCTTACCTGCCTTCACTTAAAGGCCCTCGTTCATAGTCTTCTGACATTTTATGTTGGTTTGGGATGGGGGTGTCTTGGGGGTTTTGGTTGGTTGTATTTTGTTCTAAGGCAAGGTCTCACTGTGTAGCCCTAACTGACCTGAAACTCTTGTATGTATACCAGGCTTGCCTCAAACTCAGAGATTCACCTGCTTCTGTTTCTGTGGTACTGGGATTAAAGGTGTGTGACACCATATCCTGCTGACATTTTGTTTTTAATAACTAGTATTTTTAAAGTTGTATTTGTTTGTTTACATCCCAAATGCTGCACCCCCCCCTTTAGTCCCCCTCTTACAGAGTCTCTTCCTCCAACCTCCCTCCCCTTCTCCTCTGAGAAGATGCCTCCTCCCCAGTATCCCCCAACCCTGGCCCATACTATCTCTGCAGGGTTAGGTGCATCCTCTCTCACCAAGGCCAGACAAGGCAACCCTGTTGGGAAACAGATTCCACAGTCAGGCTACAGCTTTAGGGACAACCTTCACTCCAGTTGTTGGGCCCACATGGAGACTGAACTGTACATCTGCTACACATGTGCTAAGGACGGACCGTGTTTGCTCTTTGGTTGGTGGCTCAGTCTCTGAGAACTCCTAGAGGTCCAGGTTAGTTGGCTCTGTTGGCCTTCCTGTAGGGTTTCTACTCCTTCAGGGCCTTCAATCCTTCCCACAACTCTTCTCTAAGAGTCCCCAACCTCCGTCCAATGTTTGACTCTGGGTGTCTCCATCTGTTTAAGTCACCTGCTGGTAGAGCCTCTCAGAGGACAGTTATGCTAGGCCCCTGTCTGCAAAATAACAGAATATCACTGATAGCGTCAGGGATTGGCGCCTGCCTGTCCGTGGGATGGGCCAGTTATTGATTGGCCATTTCTTCAGTCTCCACTCTGTCTTTGTCTCTGCATTTCTTTTAGACAGGACAGATTTGAGGCTTAGTATTTTTTAAAGTCAGTTTTAATACCTGAGAAATTTGTTGATGAGAAAAGAAGCAACTTAGAGTAACTTAGAGCAACTCATGGGAGTACATCTCAATCTCTTCCCACTCAGACCTGAACTCTAAGAATGCTTGAAAAACAGAACAGCAAATGAGACTTTACTATCAAGTCCCACCTTTGTTCTGTGTACACAGATTGACTAGATCTGGGGCTTGGGTTTAGTTGATTGGTTTTGCTTTATTTAAGAGAATATCTTTCTTTAACCCAAGCTGGCTTCCATCCTCATGCCTCAGCCTAAGAGCTATGACCATAGGCACATGCCATCACACTTTGTACATTTTGTTTTGTTTTGTTTATAGTAATTTGCTTCTTTATATCTTAACATTTTTAAAAGATTTCTTTTCATTTACATGTGTGAGCATGTATATGCATGCACAAGTGTGTGTGGGTGCCTGTGGAGTCCAGAGAGGGTGTCAGAGCTCCAAAGCTGGAGTTAGAGGTGCTTATGTGTCACCCATCAAATCCCTCTGCAAGGGCAGCAAGCAATCATAGCTATTGAGTCATCTCTTCATCCAAGATGTGATTTTTAAATGCTACTTGCTTCAAACTATTAGAACAGAAACATATGCTGTGATAATAATATCTAAGAAATTAAATATCATCCTGGGTGTCAGGTAACATGCGGGCCTAGTAACTTGTCTCTATTGATAATAAGCTGTGTTGCTTGTGGCAAATGATTAGATTCTCTGGCTTCAGTTGATACTTGGGAGTATGTAGCAAACTCAGAAATTAATTTTAACCTATCTTAGGCCAAATGTTTATTGGACACTGTCAGAGTACACTTAGCAGATATGTGGGGGCTAAAGAATCAAGCTCTGCGAACTGCTAAATGCAAGGGTATTCTAGGAAGGCCATGGAGGAAAAGCAAACAAGTGTGGAATTTGCCACTCACTACAGTGAATATAACCATACCCTACAATACGACCTCCTTCGGTTCACTTGCTTAAGATTCTTAGCCCCAGAGGAAAGATTCTGTCAGGCCAGACATAAACAACATTCCCTCACAGCCCCTCAGAGAACCACCAAGTCCACATTTGATAGAGCCAAGTGTGGTGGTACATACCTCTTACCTCTGCTCATCAGGAGTCTGAGGCAGGAGAAGCATGGGTTCAATGCCTGTGTGAGCATCCTCGAGATACTGTCTCAAAATAAAAGTAAAAAGAGGGCCCAGGAAGATGGCTCAGTGGGTGAAAGTGCGTATTTGCCACATGAGCCCACATAAGTGCTCATTCACAACCCCTCCACTCATGAAATGGGAAGCAGAGATAGAAGAATCTCCTGGAAACCCCCAGGCCAGATCGCCTGTAGTAGGAAGCATAGCAGAAATGAGAGACAAGATGGAGTAAGAGAACAGATTCCAGAAACGTTGTCCTTTGACCTCGTGTGTTGTAGTGACCCCCAACCATAAAATTATTTCCATTGCTACTTCATAACTGTAATTTTGCTACTGTAATGAATTGCAATGTAAATATTTTTGGAGCTAGAGGTTTGTCAAAGTGTTCTCGACCCACAGATTGAACGAAATTATAGTTATGAAGTACAAAAATAATTTTATGGCTGGGGGTCATCACAACATGAGGAACTGTATTTAAGGGTCGCAGCATTAGGAAGGTTGAGAACCACTGGTCTAGATGGAAAATAGGCTAGAATTGAAATGGCCTGATGGTTGTAGTTAATCAGGAAGAACAGGAGCCTACGCTCATCTGTTTGTTAGCTGGTATAATATGCTTTTGTTGATAAGGAGAGAAATAACCTTGCTACTTGTATTCATATATCTGTATCTGGGAATTAATGTCCCAGGGGAATGGCTTTCAGACTTGATTTGCCATTTCCAGAATTGACCAGTGTTAGGCTGTGTGTGGTAGGAATGGGGAATGCATGGTACATGGATTTCTGTTTTCTCCCATTGTAATCTAGATTCCTTTAGGAATACAATGTTACGTTTTTCTCCTTACTTAGAAATATGCTTCTGAGTTTCTTGCAGTCATGGAGTGTATAATGTCTTTTCCCACCTTGTTTTTAGCTATGTTTTTTCAATAAGAAATGACATTAATACCTGTGTGATCCCTTGGCCTCTGGCCTGATACTTAAAACTTCTAGCTACAAGTGCCCTCCTATCAGTAGGGACATGAAAGCCTTCATTTAAGTATTGATAGCAGCTGCCCTAGTGTCTTTCTTGCATCTAAAATTTAAAGTACCAAGCAAGGACAGCTTATCAGAAGAGGAAAGTAAAGTATTAAATGTTTAGAATTTAGGTAAAAATTTCCTCTACATGAGTATTCCTTACCTATTTTTTTCAAAGATTCATGTGTTTGTTTGAAGAGGCATATCCCATGGTACATGTGGAAGTCACCAACCTTACATAATTATTATTCTTTAAGATAAAAATTCCGCAGCTTGAACTGTGTATTTGACTTTAACAGAGCTACAACCAATTCACCTTTGAGTAGTGATGCTGTGTACGGTCAGCAGTTCACAACCAAGTTCCTATAAATTTGGCCTCAGGCAAAAACACCGAACAAATTCAAGTGGCTGGCATTAAAATATGAAAATAACCGGACTGAGATGACTCAGTGGTTAAGAGCACTGACTGCTCTTCCAGAGACCCTTTCATTTAATTTTATTTTTTCTTTATTTAATTTTACATCTACTTACTAAAACTTTATTTTTAAAAAAAACTGTTAAGTTTTTTTTTTTAATTTTTATTTTTATGTGTTTTGCCTGCATTTATATGTGTGTGCCTAAGGAGGCCAGAAGAGGGCGTCAGAGCCCCTGGAACTAGAATTATAAATGGCTGTAAGATGCTATATGGGTGCTGAGAACGCTACCCCAGTCCTCTGTAAGAGCAGCCACAGAGCCATCTTTCCATCCCTGAAACATTCATGTTCTCATAAATTATCCATTCCTTTCTATATATGTTTTATTATAAAACAGAATTTCTTATTCAACCAACATTCACTCATTTGGCCAGGTGTGTATGGCTTTGTTGCTTAACATTCTTGCTTGGTCAGAGGTGAGCACCCTGCCACATTCCTCAAAGATTGTTTCATTATCTGCATAGCTAAGTATTTTCTTCCTTGCCTTAGTTGAACTTTTCCTTTATGTGCTTTGCCTGAGAAGAAACTGCCAGTTAACAAATGCCATGCTTTAGGAAGTGATTTTGATCTGAAGGGTTTGGCAAGGAATGTTTGCCCAAAGAACACAGTGCTCTTTCCCCCATTTTTGCAGCTAAAATGCTACTATCATTCCCAGCAGAGCTTGCAGTTCTTAATTACCAACCCAACTAGACTGACCCCCAACTAGATTGACCTCCCAGACAGATGTTTGCCATTACGTTACCTTTAGACCTCTCTCTCTACTCTTAAATTCTCTTTTAAAATTCTCTGTAGAAAAGAAACTATATTTCACCTATTATACTGTCCTAAAACTAGAGTAACAGAAGAGTTTTTTCGAGTAGGGACATTCACATCAGATCTTGAATCTGTGACTTACTGCTATATGATCTTGGACATTTTTTAGCTCCTCCAATGCCTAAAAGTAAACTGGAACAAAAAAAAATAGTAAACTGTGTTGTAAAGGTGAAAGGAAGTACGTAGTGCCTAGTATTTAGCATGTAGCCAGGTTAACTATTACTAATTCATTTCTTGTGTGTAATCAGAAGTGCCTTTCCCTTGATGAGCAGTCATTTATGACAGAGAGAAGCAACGATTCTTCAGCTTCATTCTGATTAAGACTAGAGAGCATTTATATCACGGTCACCCTTCATTAGGAAAACAATCCTCTAAGCGCTGCTTTATCATCCTTATTTAAAGATCAAGAAGGATTTTCCCTGTCAGTTTTCTTTTTTAGCATAGGGATTTTTAAGTTCTTTGAGCTTCATATTTGAATTAAATTCAGGTTATCAGGGTGGCAGCAAAACACCTTTACCTAACATTAAGCCACCAGGCTGGCCCTCAGAACAGATTTTTTAGACAACGACATCTGCTTCATCTGTGAACAGCTATTTGAAAACCACTACTACTGACATAACTAGATGTCTTCCTATTCTGGGAAGATGACTTCTCACCACACACTGAAGTAGGTGAAGTTAAATTTGCATAACTTTATTCAGATACAAAATGTTTAATTAGGCTCATGAAACTCTAAATTAAACCACAAATTGTAGTGTTTCCATTCATCTTTGATAGCATGATTTACTTCCAAAATTTACTCAGGAATAACAGGATGTAGTCATCCACTTCTCACCCATGCTCCCTCTTTTACCAACTGTATGCCACCTTTGTGACTGCTGAGGACTTGTATCTAGGACCATAGAATAAAGAGGATGGCATGTGTCATCTAGAATACATTGAGTGTCATGCTCAGGGATCCTTTGTCACACTTAAGTGACAGTCTTCTGCCTGACCCAGCTGGGTCTGCTGTACATTTATCAATATTTGTGCAAATGATCCAAATAGAAAGACTGGTTTCCCTTATGTCCTATAAGGTATGATCTCTGATCTGTTTTTACAAATTCGTATTACTGTCACCACAGCCAGTTGGTACAGCCCTGGATCTCAAAACTCAGAGCTTTGTGCATGCTAGACAAGCACTTTTCAGACTGAACCATGTCCCCCAGACTCCCCTGTTCTTTCTAATCATGAATTTATGGAGTCCAAACCACTTGGAATTAACTTAATTAAGATAATTGTCCCCACCATTACCCTTGCGAAAGCACTGCATACATGTTGAAAAGCACATTTAACTGCTCAATGCATAGAATGCACATAGGTAGTCTTTAAAGCATGGGCAACAAAAGAACATTAATACAGAGCTCCCTAAACCAGGAAGTTAGCTTAGACTACTGTTTGTCAAAGAAAACTACTGTGTCTCACAGAAGGAATGGCTGCAGTGTGCCCAGCTGTTAAGCTCTCACTCAGCAAGTGCTTCCTTTGTACACACTGATAACTGCTTTGTTTACTGGAAACCAACATGGCCAAAGCTGGTAATTTTGCCTAGTGAGTAGGCAGAGTATTTAACTGTTTTGTTTTTTCACTTAGTAAAGCAGACAGTTGCTGTGTTGGCAGAAGTGTGAATTTCGTTTCCTGTCTGTGGTGTACCCTGTTCATCCTGTCACTCAGACATTTTGTCTTAGATTGTTCCCGTAATGGCAGTGAGACTGGTCCACAACACAGAGGCATGTGCACACCACGGATGTAACAAGAGACAGGGCTTGTGCAACAGACCACAAGAGAGCAGTGCTTTATTTACAGACGCAAACAAGACAAAATCAGGGCAGCCTCTCCTAGACAGATTCAGGTTCTTAAAATTAAACCTATAAATTATGGTTTTTGTCTTTTAAAAATGTATCCAATCTCTCTGACTGGTTACAACCTCAAAAGTTTTATCAGTCTTTTACCACTTTATTGAAGCATGAGATTGAACCATAACTGAGCATTATGAAGCTGATTCAGCCTGCCTACTCATTTATCATAAACAATGTTATTTATGACCCATTAATCTATCACATGCTTAGATATAGCTCTTGGTGGCCTGTAACTTGCCATGAAGACCTGGCCTCATAGAGATCTGCCTCTGCTTCTCAAGGGCAAATTAAAGATGGGTGCAACCAGTGTGTTCAGTGATGGAACTGTGCAAACAGCTGAGGATAAACTAGGAGGAGTTCATTTATTACCACATATCTTCTGAGCACTCAGTGTGTTTCTGGCAGGGTTTCTATGCTGACGATACAATGATGAGCAGTGATTTGCATCTGTGGAGCTTATGTGCTGATAACTGTAGACCGTAACACACATGACTAAATGTATTAGTTTATGAAAATATCCTGAAAAGAACAAAACAGGACAACAGGATAGATGCATTGGGATAAAGGAAAAGAGGGGTGGTGATAGTAAAACAGATTTAAATACTGAACAGTTCAGAAGAATCAAGTGGAGGATTGATGATTACTTGAGAAGGGGCCTGAAATACTGAAGAGACAGAAGAGAGGAACTAGGGCTAGATAGTTCATAGTAAACAAGAAGAAGCGGGCAGCATAAGGTCACAGGTAACTTGCTTCACTGCAAGCTGTTTCATGGGCCTCATAGACTGAGCTACAGGCTGGCTCTCCATTTTTAAATATAAAGGAGAGAGGCATTTACAAAGTTTTACACAGCCCTTCTATAATCTGGATATACTTAAAAGCACTCTGGCTGCTTGCCGAGAGGGTAACAGAACTAACTACCACAGGCTTATTGCTGGTGCATTTTCTGGGATTTGATTTACACTAGAGACAGAGTAAAGGGGATGAAGACAGAAAGTTAGCTGTGAACTAAAGCTAGAATGTGATAGAAATATGTTTGTAATATTCTTCCTAGTTTAAAAAATATTTATTTATTTTGTGTGCGTACCAGGTGTGTACAAGTGCTTGAGGAAGCAAGAAGAGGTTAGGTCCCCTGGAATTGGACTTACAGGCAGTTGTGAGCTCATAGTGGGCTTCAGGAGCTAAACCTGAGTCATCTACAAGACCAGTGAAGAACTTTTAACCCTTGAAGCACCTCTCCCACCTCGCTACCCCCACACGCATACATGCATGCATGCATGCATACATACATACATACATGCACACTACTTTTATATATGTTTAAAAGGTTTTGTTTTGTTTTTTGCTTGGTTAGTTGGTTTGGTTTGAGAGGTTCTTACCATGTAGACTAGGCCATTCTCTGATTTACATTTGCCTGCCTCTACCTCCTGAGATCTGGGATTAAAGGCATTCACCACTATGCCCAGCTGTTTGACAACTTATAATAAAAAGCTTTTATTACAGAATAAACACTAAGGTATTAGCACTTGTCTATAATGCCAACACAAAAGAGGTAGAGGCAGGAGGAAGAAAAGTACAGTCATTATTGAAAATTGTGTAGGGTGAGTGAAACCATCCCGAGCAATGTGATATTCTACTTCAGAAGCAAAGTAAAATCTCTTTAATTTCTAACAAGAAATTCATCGTTTAGCTTCTGACTGTGTGTACAAGTCAGTATAGTAATGCTAGAAAAATGGTTGGAAAGCAATTGCAGTTCAATACAACACTATCTTTTACTCTTAAAGAGCTATTGGCTGGGTATCATGGCTCACATCTTGATCCCAACACTTGGGAAGTGGAGACAAGAGGATCCATTCAGATTCATCATTGGCTATATAGTCAAGCTATGGCTACATGAGATCCTATCCAAACGCCAGGGGGGTAGCTAAGACCCAGTCAAATTAGCAAAGGTGAATTTCTCAATAAAGTCACTTTTTAAAAAACCAAAGCAAAAATAGTGCAAGAAGGAAATGTCAGGCAATGGAGGTACATCCCTTTAATCCTAGCACTTGGGAGGCAGAGGCAGATGGATCTCTGAGTTCAAGGCATGATTGGTCTTCAGAGTGAGTTCTAGGACAGCCAAGAATATACAGAGAGATCCTGTGTCCACTCTCCACTCACTCACCCCCCCCAAAAAAAAGGAAATGGCAACTTTGAACAAGCCATGATGATGATGGGTGTAAGAGGCTATGGGTGTAATAATTCAAGGTAGGTTTGAGAGTACAGCCTGTTGCCATAAAAACTCCAACCCAGATAAGCCCGTGCAAAGAAAACACAACACAATTTAAATTAACACAAGCTGTGCGCCCAGACTGGGCAGGTCCACCACTGCACCCCTACTCCCCAGCTAGGGATCCCTATCACTTGCAGTTTCTCCAGGTCACATGCTTCAGCTCCATCCTCCTTCCACCTCTTCTTCCTCTATCGTCCTCTAGTATTTCCTGCTACACAGCCCAAGGGATTCACAAATGGAGTAGAGACCTATTGTGGGGAGGTAGACAGACACCGAGGCTGGCGTGACTGTTGAGCTTTTGTCCCAGCCTGTGTAGATGGATCTGTGGGTTGGGTGTGAGGAGAGGCCTCAGAGTTCAGAGGAGGGATATCATATCCACTTGTAATTATAATTTTGAATATCTTCTATTCTAAGCAATAATTCTGTACCTATGCTGTTAGCCTCCCACATGAATGATGTTAACACAGGAGATAAACTCCAGGAAGTACAGCACACTGCCTCTGTGCTAGTCCTCTTCAGTGGGTGTGGAGATGTGACTTACTGAGAGTACAATTTTAGGTTTTTGGGTTTTTTTTAATTTACACAAAACAGCTGTGCATATTTATGAGATAAAATGTAATATTTTGATACCTGTTGTCTTAGTCAGGGTTTCTATTCTACACAAGACATCATGACCAAGAAGGGTTTATTCAGCTTACACTTCCGCATTGCTGTTCATCACCAAAGGAAGTCAGGATTGAAACTCAAGCAGGTCAGGAAGCAGGAGCTGATGCAGAGGCCATGGACGGATGTTACTTACTGGCTTACTTCCCCTGGCTTGCTCAGCTTGCTCTCTTATAGAACCCAAGACTACCAGCCCAGGGATGGCCCCACCCACAATAGGCTGGGTCCTCACCCCTTGATCACAATTTAAAAAATGCCTTACAGCTGGAGGCATTTCCTCAAGGAAGGCTCCTTTCTCTGTGATAACTCCAGCTTGTGTCAGGTTGACACACAAAACCAGCCAGTACACCTGTATACAATTTTTGCTTCTGTAGATTTATTTATTTTTACTTTATGTGTATGAATGTTTTGCCTATATACTTGTGTGTGCACCCTGTATATGTTTATTGAATTTCTTGTAACTGGAACTGGAAATTGAACCTAGGTCCTCTGTAAGAGCAACAAATGCTCTTCACCAATGGTAAGCCATCTCTCCACTCCACCCTGAACCCACCCCCATATACTATATTTAATGATCAGGACGACTGTCATTAATCACCTCAGACATCTATCATTTCCTTATATTAGGAACCTTCAAAGTCTTCTAGCTAATTTGAAGTGTATATACAGTTGTAATCAGTCATAGTTATCCTATTGTGCTATAAAGTATTAGAAGTTATTTGTCCTATCCAAGTAGACACCTGTACCTATCAACCACCCCCACACACACACATTATTCTATGCAGGTCTTGGTAACCACTGATCTATTTAGTCAAAATAAAGTCTTGAGCTCATACTTCAGAATGAGGGTGTATGTATGTGTGTTTTAAAAATAAGTATTTTCTTTCAGACTCTGGATGTGTTGTACATAAGTAGTTCTGGGCAGTAAGCATAGACCAGTGCTGAAGTAAGCACCAAGCATATGCAAGGCCCCGGGTGTTATCCAAGAGCCTAACACCACAAAAATTACAAATAAAATTTAATTTTGGAAAAGAAAACAATATGTTACATCTTATCAGGATACTAGTGAAACACTATCACTGATACTAATAATAACTAATTATTAAGGACTTACTTCTGTGAGCCCATGCACCACCTGAGAAGTCGGTGCGTTCACTGATTCTCATAGCACCCTCATTTTATAGAAGAGTAAATGTAGGTTTGCTCACATAGCAATAGACCCATGATCCTGACCCTTACAATCTAGTCCTAGAGTCTTTTCTTCCCTTTTATTTATTTAAAGTTGTTCTTAATTGCTGCTGTGTAATTTAAATACAATACCTTAAGTTTTATTTTAGAAAAATCATTTAGAGTAGGCAGGACTGTATGTGAGCAACTAGAATAGCAAGTAATCTCTCCTCTTGGATTTGTTAGTTTTTTGTTTGTTTGTTTGTTTGTTTGGGGGGGTTAATTTGTTTTTTTTTTAATTTGTCTTTTGTTTTTATTTTAATTTCCTTGTCATTTTGTTTGTTTTTGAGACAGTCTCACTGTGTGGCCCTGATTGGCATGGAACTTGCTTTATAGCCCAGGGTAGCCTTGAGCTCATCCAGCTCAGATGCCTGCCTCTCTTCCAGTGCTAGGATTAAAGGCATGCTTCACCCTATGAAGTTGGAACATTGCATAGGGAAGAGAGAGAAATCTTAAACTGGGTCTCTTCATCCTATTTACTTTCCTTAAATAATGTTTCTCTTAACTTTTTCCTCACAGCATCAGCGAGAGCTTTTTAACTGTCAAAGGTGCTGCCCTTTTTCTACCACGAGGGAATGGCTCGTCTACACCACGAATCAGCCACAGACGCAACAAGCATGCAGGTAAAACTGCACATATATGTTCTAGTTCCCTTTATGTCCCTAGGATAAGATATTTAGACAAAAAGCAATTTGTGGGAGAAAGGATTTGTTTTAGCTCATATTTCTAGATTATAGTCCATTATTGCAGGGAAGTCAAGGCAGGAATTTCAAACGATAGTTGCATCACATCCACAGCCAAGAACAGAGAAAAATTAATGCATACATGCTCATTTTCTTGCTTGTTTGCTTTTGCTTAGCCCAATATCTCTATTCTAAGTCAACTTAGGATTCGTCCTGCCTAGGGAATGGTACCACCTTAAGTGGACTGAGTCTTACCCCATCAATTAACTGAATTATGCAGTCTCCTAGAGACATGCCTGTTGACCATCCCATGAGGACAGCCCTTGATTGATTTGTCTTTTCCCAAGTGACAAAAGTTGACAAAGATAACCATACAAACCTTTTGCTTAACTTTGGTGATTTGTGACCTCCAGGAGTAGAAGAAATTACAAGGAGGGGAACTTGAACATACACATCCAAAGTGAAAGCTAGAAATGTTGGGTCTTAATAAATCAATAGTTGAGTTTAGCTATAATCAAAATAATCTCAGCTACCTTAGAGGCTGTGCTGCTTCTTGTTTGGGCTTTCATGTGTTACAAGTGTGCACTGTTATAACTAGTTTCCCTAGGTTGTGTTAATAAGTTTCTACCAATGCTCTCTGTCAATGACATTTTTTTAAGTAAAGGAGGGAAAACTTTTGAAAATTAGCTTGGGTATGCTTTCTCAATGCTTCTTCAGTATCCTCCATCAGAGATGGGGGTGAGTATCCCCCCCCAAATGTGAATACTCAAAGGAAATAAGCCAACCTAAGCTTTTATTTCTGTCAGGTGTGGAGAGTAAAAGTAAGACAAACCATTGTTTTAAATCCAACGCACCTGACTAACTTGAGGTAAATTGTCCCATGGCATGTAATAGTAAATGGGGTTAGTTGCTTTTTAAGTCTCTCCCTGGCCTTGGCTGACTTTTTTTGGGGGGGTGGGGGTGGGGGAGGGGTTCACACTCAACTATTTCTACTTGACATTACTGTTCACTTACGTAAAAAGAAAAAGCAGGTGTAACACAAGTTATATGGAATAGATTTGTGATCCAGACTAGACAATTGAGGCAAAATATGTAGAAATGAACTTTATAAAAGCCAAACCTTGCTGGAGAGATGGCTCAGTGGATAAGAGCACTGACTGCTCTTCCAGAGGTCCTGAGTTCAAATCCAGCAACCACACGGTGGCTCACAACTATCCGTAATGGAATCTGATGCCCTCTTCTGGTATGTCTGAAGCCAGCTACATTGTACTCATATATAAAAGCCAAACCTTCACATAAAAAGCCTTAGCTAAGCTTGGCATAGTGGCAAAATAAAGTACATCAAGGGCTTACAATATCTGGTGAATTCCTACGTGTGCTTTTTAAATCTGGATAGAGTTTTTTATCTGCTCATTTAAAATACCCAAATACTGTTTGGCAACTTAAAAATTATATGATTAGTAATGACAATCTATATCTTTAAAAGGAGAATGATGAAAATTCTTTAATCAAACTTAATCTGCAGTTTAGCTACTAGTAGTGAAATATGTGCAAAGAGTATAAAATGAAAGAGAGACTTTAAAGATATATTGCCTGTTGCTCTCTGTGAACATGAATTTGCCTGTAGGAAATCATACTCCGCTTGCTCATAGCAAGACTTCTCACGGGTAAGAAAACTAAGCTTCTAGACACACAGCTCAGGCAAGGCCTCATGGTAGAAACCCTGGGTTCTGTCTGACTTTGAACTAACACAGCTGGATCTCTGCACGACTTACTGCCATGAGTTGGAGTTCTAGCCTGCTGTTCAGGGTTCTGCAGAGGCTCTGCGTCCTCCAAGTCCTTTCCAGGAAGAAAGTTAAGTTGGTGCTGTTTGTTGTATCCCTGTGCTAAGGACACAAGCCAGGAGCTCACTCTCACGGGAGGCAAACGCCCTACTGCTTTAGTGTAGCCGCAGCACTGGTTTTAGGGTTTTATACAGATAGAGTTACATTCAGAATGGCCTTAGAGTCACAGTGATCTTCCTGCCTTAGCTTCTTGTGCATTTAGATTTCAGGTATGAGACACCATGCTTGATATAAACTTGAGGGGTTTTTGTTATAGTTTTTGAGGGGTGTGGGGAGTATAACTTGTTATTTCTTTATTTCTTTTGAGAGAAGGCTTCGTAGAATCTAAGCTGGTTCAGATTGTGTTTCTGGGTTTAAAACACAAGAAAATGGATCTTGTATTTAGTTTTGAAAGTTAAAGGACTCTGTGACTTTGGAATTAGTCAGAAGCAAGCAATGAAATGAAGAGGGAAGGGGAAATGTTCTGTGAGGGAAAGCTCCGGACCTGTCAACAGTCGAGCATACCCACTTGCATTTTGTCTTCCTAGCTCACTACTTCTTGTAAAGCTAATGTCATATTTAAAAGCTGTGAGGTGAGCACAGAGGAAACGATATGTGTAGCCTTCAAGGCTAGTGTGAAAGAACACAAGTTCCACTGGCATCCATAATTATGTGGCTGTGTCAGACATGTTAAGGCTCTTTTAAAAGTACCCTAGGTGAGCAGAAATAAAGCCCTGGGTTCTTACTTAGATTGGCATCATTTGTGACAGCGTATTATCTGACTGTTAGCCAAATCCTTGGATTTTTTTTAGGACAGACTAGATGAAATGAGAACATTTGTGTCTTAAATTCCTGTTTTTAAATGATTTATCATTTTTAAATGATTTTTAATTATGTTCAGGTGTGTGTCTACAAGTGGGTATGTGCATATGATTGCAGGCACTTGAGGGGGCCCTGGAGCTGGAGTTATAGACGGTTGCGTGTGGTGAGACTCAAACTCAGGTCCTCTGGAAGAATAGCAAGTGCTCTTAACTGCTGAGCCATCTCTCCAGCCTCTTCCCCCACCCCCGCCCCTTTTCTTTAATAAAATAACTTTTATTTATTCTTGGACAATTTCATAATGTAAACAATCTCGATTGCACCCCTACTCCCCTTCCTACTCCTCCAGTAATTCCCACCTCTCCTTTCCACTTTCCTCAGGCACCTCCAGCACATTCCCCCTCTTTCTTTCATGGCCTCACCCTTGTTTGTTTTGGTTTTGGCGGTGGTGGTGGTGGTGGTGCTGCTGCTGCTGCTGCTGCTGCTGCTGCTGCTGCTGCTGCTGCTGCTGCTGCTGCTGCTGCTGCTGCTGCTGCTGCTGTGTAAGACCCATGTAGCCCTGGCTGGAATGGATCTCACTGTGTAGACCAGGCTAGCCTTGAACTTATAGAGATTCACCTGCTTCAGCCTCCTGAGCGCTGGGATTAGTTAAAGACATGTACCACCATGCCTAACATCATCCTTAGTATCCTAAATTTTAACTCAAAGAGTTTTTAATTTAGTATTATAAAATACATAAGAGTAATAAGATTTCAAATAATAGTTGGCCGTGTTCAGGAAAATAACTATTTCCTGTAGGTACTCTCATTTTAATATCAGCCACCAACCATTTTAAACTGTTTAAAATAAAGGGAATCTAACAGTATTTAAGTTAAATGCATATTCTTATTACAGGAATAGAAATTATATATATCATTTAAAACTTAGGGATAAGTCTTTAAACACTCGTTTTGCTATCCTTATGGAACTCTACTAACATACTCACCAACAGACCTACTTCTACCGTTGTGTAAACTACACATCATCCTCAATACACCTTTTCTACGACAGATGCTTTTTTTTTTTTTTTCTTTCAGTTTTTCAAGACAGGGTTTTCTCTGACAGATTCATCTGCCTCTGCCTCCTGAGTGCTGGGATTAAGGGTGTCAGCCACCACTGCCTGGTATGACAGAAACAAATCTTAACATACTGTAAACTGAAAGTAAATATATAAAAAGGCATCCTCGTAATTTCTTACTATTTTTTAAAAAAAATCAAACCGGAGTGCAGAGATGGCTCAGTGGTTAAGGGCACTGGCTGCTCTTCCAGAAGTCCTGAGTTCAATTCCCAGCAACTACATGGTGGCTCACAACCATCTGTAATGGGATCTGATGCCTTTTCTGGCATGCAGGTGTACATGCAGATAGAATACCCATAGACTGAATAAATAAATAAATAAAAAAAACAAGCAAAACATTATAAATAAATAAAGTTTAAAATCTAACCAATAATTTTATCAGACTTTTGCATCTAATGAAAAGACTCAGGGACCTGGGGAAATGGCTTAGCTGTTAAAATCCTGCTCTCTTTTATAAAGGGCCTGAGTTCATTCTCAGCGCCCAATCAATTGGCTCACAGCCAGCTTCAGCACCCTCTGCCCTCATTGAGCACCTGCACTCCTGCATGCACATGATAAAATATGAGATGGAGCTGGGCATGTGGCTCACCCCCTTAATCCCAGCACTCCAGAGGCAGAGGAGGGCTGATCTAGGGAAATTGGAAGCCGTCCTCATCTACATACAAATTTTCAGATCAGCCAGGGGTGCGTAGTAAAACCCAGTCCTAAATAACAACAAAAGTGTATAAGGTAGTTCCGTGGGTTAAAGGCGGTTACTGTGATCATGACAACCTGAGTTCAATTCCTGGCACCCATATAGTGGAAAAGGAAAACCAATTCACACGAGTTGTCTTCTGACTTCCTCAGAAAGTATCATCATGACACATGAGCATGTGTGCACTCACACACACGAAAATATTAAAATGTAAAAATAAAAATTTAAGTCTTTCAGTAAGTCATTACTTAACAAGTCACTAATGTAGAAGGAAGCTTTTCTACTGGTTTTTGAATAGAGGATAATCATCCTTTGCCTTTAAATTTCCCCAGGAGATCTCCAACAGCATCTTCAAGCAATGTTCATATTACTCCGCCCAGAAGACAACATAAGGCTGGTAAGTTAGTGACATCACAATTTTCTCCCTCAAAAGGCTGTCAAAAGTAGCTGGTATTAAAGTTATTGTTTGTTCAGACATAATGCTAAGACCTAGGTGGGATAGCGTGAAGAACAGCCTATCCCACAGCCCACACACACTAGAAAGCGAAGTAAAGCTCTCTGGCTCACGTTCGGTATTAATCGCTGGTTTGTAAGTTATCTCCATAACAACAGTCTAAGTTCAGAAAAAGCAGAAAAAAATTAGGAATTTGCCCTAGCTGGGGAAACTTTTATATTAGACAGTGGAACTTGAGCAGACCTTAAAAGATAGCGAGATTAAGAAGACGAATTCATTCTCAATAAGAAGCACATAGAGGATGGGACAAGGTATGAATGAAATAACCAGCAGTTGTTGCCGACCTGAGTCAGGAGACTTGGGCTCAGGTTCCTGCTAATCATGTGATGTTAGACAAGCTACCTTAGGCTGTCTTTGCCCTTTTCCTCATTTCCTGACTACTCTCCCAGATGACAGGATTAAGTAGACACTTGAAGAAGTCTGAAATGGGGGCAGAATGTGGTGGTTGCACACCTTTAATCTCAGTACTTGGGAGGCAGAGGCAGGCATATTTGTGTGAGTTCAAAGCCAGCCCAGTCCACAGGGTGAGTTAGGACAACCTGTCTGAGGGGAAAGGAAAAAACAAACAAACAAAAACCCTGTGGCTTATTTCACATATTTATTTGTGTCTGATCCCCTATCCTATACAGCCAATCAGTACTTCTCCCTCTTCATGAAGCATTGTGAAATACAAGTTTTTTGAGCCAAGAAATAGCATGAACCAGCTACAGTACCTAAGGAAGATTCCCTGGAAGCTAGTACAGAATAGACAGGAGGAAGTACACTAGGCACTTATTGACATCATCCAAGTGTGCAGTCACCAGACCTCTAGGTTTAGCTATGAGCATATTAAATTCAAATAACTACTTCTACTCTCTGTCCAAGAAAAGACGTGAGCAGTAAAGTGTGAAATTGACTGTGGGAGCTGATCAAGCCTCTGAACCCTCTGGCGATCACTGATTCCTCTTTTGCATTACTTTTAAAGTTTAGTTAAGTTTTCTTTCAAATGCTGATTCTGCTCTGTTTGCGTGTGTGTGTGCGCACGCACATGAATGCACACATATCATAGAAGCCAGAAGTTAATATTGGGTATCATCTTCCTCACTAACTCTCCATTTAATCACTTTCTTCTTATTTCATTAATTAATGAATGATTGATGCACACCTTTTCTTAAAAGTTTTAAAAATATGTGCGTGGCATTTACATGTATGCAAGTACACTCACCCATGTGTGCCCATGTAGAAGCAAGAAGTTGACGTTAAGTGTCTTCTCCACTTATTCTCCACCTTAATTTCTTTTTTTGAAATAAGGTATCTTGATGAGATTTTACCTGTTGTGCCATTTTCCCATTGTTGTCTGCATTTATTTTTAAAGATTTATTTATTTATTTATTTTATGTATGTGAGAACACTGTCGCACCAGAAAAGGGCATCAGATCCCATCACAGATGGTTGTGAGCCACCATGTAGTTGCTGGGAATTGAACTCAGGACCTCTGGAAGAGCAGCCAGTGCTCTTAACCACTGAGCCATCTCTCCACCCTCTGAACCATCTCTCCAGCCTCTGTTGTCTGCATTTTTTTTTTCTTTTTTCTTTTTTTTCGGGGCTGGGGACCGAACCCAGGACCTTGCGCTTCCTAGGCAAGCGCTCTACCACTGAGCCAAATCCCCAACTCCTGTTGTCTGCATTTTTAAAAGGCATTTTATGTGTCTAAGTATGTGTATTTGTGTGTGCATGTGAGGGAGTAAGTAAGGCAAACAAGCCACATGAAGTTCAGGAGTTGTTTTTTTCCTTCTACCCTGGAATGCAAGGACTGAACTCAGATCATCAGGTTTTCACGCCAAGCAATTTTACCTGCTGAGCCACCATCTTGCTGACCATCTGCATTTTTTAATATGCTTAATTCTCAAATAATTCTTTTAAAAGACAACTATAGCCAGGCAATGATGGTCCACACCTTTAATCCCAGCATTCAGGAAGCAAGGATAGGAGGATCTCTGTGTTCAAGGGCAGCCTGGTCTACAGAGTGAGACAAGACAGCCAGGGATACATGGTGTTTGGGGGGACCCAGCTATGGGATACAGAGCATGGTTCTTACAGATTTAGTGCTCTAAAGCAGTGTTCCGAGACTTTAGGGTAAATCAAAATCACCTCCAGTTGGGTTGTTGCAGGTTGCTGGGGAGGCGGGGGTTGGGAGAAGGTGGGGGTAGAGATAATTTACATTTTTAATAAGTTTCCAAAAGATGCAATCACCCTTTAAATACAACTCTACCAAAGCCTGTTGTATACTTACTGCAACAAAAGCTGGGATCGGTGGTCACTCGTACAAGCTGGATATTTTGCTATGAGAGATTTTGAACATGGTATGGTATGGGGAAAGCTAAACCTAAGGATGTCATCGTGGGTTTTATCTTTTTCTCATTGAAAAGCTTCTGGAGTTTAGTTTGAGCCTCTAAATAAAAAGCAATGTATTTCCATGTGAAGCTGAAGGGTAAAGGCTTAGTTAGGAAACAGGGCTGAGGATGAAACCTCTTCCTACTAAAGCATGCAGCTTCAACCTCGTCCCTCTGTAGGTTCTCAGAGTAAGTGGTATGTGCTGTGTTTACAGAATATAAGTTCAAAAAATTAACTCATGCCTCAGCATTATAATGACAAGCCATTTTACAGTTACTTTGAATTGTTACATAGCCATTACGTTTCAGATTATTGAGTGAGTCGTTTTCAGGAAAATGAGTAAAGGCATTGTATGACTTTGCACAAATTAGCACTTTGTAACTGAAAGGGGCATTTGTAGACCCAAAGCTAAGGCTTTTGTCTGAGGTTTATTTGGAATGCTGAAATCCTTATCTCAGGACTTGTACAGAAGACTAAAAGTTGGGTAGTCAACTGAAGATCCTACTTTTTTTTTTCTTTTTTCCCTTCTCTTTTTCTTTTTAACCCAACCAAAACCCACTTTTGCTTAAGCATTGATCAAATACCCACTTAAAAATCAAATGAAAAATTGATGAGTTTCAGAATATTTCAATAAGTATCCCCAATGAAGTTTTTACAAAAGCTAAGGACTTGGCAGGATAATTTAAGAAAATTAGTTTTTTTATTTTAGTTTAATAATATGTTAAGTTTTTCAGCAATGAAAATGAGTTTACTTTTTTCTGAATATAAGTGCATTGTGTGGTTTGGTTTGGTTTCCAAATCGGTTCAAAAAGGAATGAAGATGAGTAACCATGTCCTTCCCTCTGAGAATGGAATGAGCACCTTTCCATTCTGTCTTGCATTTGCTTGGGGTTGGGTGTAGGCAGTGAGTAAACTAGCATAGCCATGCTTAATTTTGTTTTGTTGTTTTGCAAAAATAAGAGGCATAATGTCTTCCAGCCTGGTTATGGTGAATATCTTACCATGTCAGTAAATTAATCATGATGTGGTAAGCCATTATTGGCTGTGCTGGGGATCAAGCCTGGGGTCTCTTTTCCTTGCAGAGACGTGCGCTGCCACTGAACCATATCTTTAGCCTTGGTCATGGTTTCCAGTGATTCTACAGAAAATTTATGGATTTTATTTTATCCAGACACTTCCTCAGACTCTTGAAGACAGTGTTCTTTAACTTATTAATGTCATATCTAAAGTCTATCTTAATCTTAGCCACTGATTTTACCTTGTTCTTTTGGTAAGAATTTAATGCTTACATACTTTTGAAACCTTTCTTTCTGATGGATCAGGTGAGCTGCTTGTCTAGACATTGTATCTTTATAATGTGGCTCCCCTGAGGATAAATACTGCATGCAGAGGCATGGTCCAGACTCGTGATGAAAATAAATTTAAAGCAAAGGTGTGGTGTGTGCTCAGGAAAACTATTTTCAGCTGTTAGATGATGGAGAAGAGAAAACCTCTTGTGCAAAATAGAGCTGTGAACTGCTCTGCTTAGGTCCAACATTTAAGTTGGACTGAGGGCTTTAAGATGATTCTTTGAATGATGAGCTTTTGATACTATGTGTTAAATATTAAAAGCACAGGTAATGTTTGCACTGAATATTATTTACCAAAATGTCTTGGTGCCTACCTCTAGTTTGCCCAGACAGCAAGCATTATATTTGAGAAGTTTTTTGTTCTTTCATCAGCTTTGAGTTAGCCAAACAATTGCTACTAATTGGCATATGAACTGTCAGAGAGAGCTAAAGAAATGGCTTAGAGAGCTAATGTCATAGAGCTAACGAAATGGTTGTGCTTCTTACACAACCCTGAGGGCTTGAGATTTAAAAAAAAAAAAAAAAAAAAAAGTGGTGGTATAGTGCATGCCTGTAATCCAAGCACGGGAGAGGCAGGCAGGGGATCCCTGGGCTTGCTGACTAGCCAGTCTACCCAAATTGCTGAGCTCAAGTTTGGGTAAGAGAGCCTTTCTCAGAAAATAGGACAGGGAGTAATTGAGGAAGATACCCAGTGTTAACCTCTGCCCTCCACATACATAGTACACACACACATATGAACGTAACATACTCATATATCTACACACAGAGATAACTAAAGGAAAATGAGTCAGTTGGTTTTTTTAATGTGTCAGAATTACAGTTCAGCTGTTTCCATGCCATTTTTGTTTGCAGATAAAAGTGCTTCTAGCACATTGGAGAAATTGAACATTTAGTTTAAAGATTGCTAAGGCATGCTCAAGTTTAAACATGTGGTAAGATCTGGAATCCTGTTCATAAGAAATCCTGGGGCCTGGAATATAGCTCAGTTGGTAGATTGCTTACCTAACATATGATGCCCTGGGTCCCGACTCCAGCACCACATAAACCAGGCATAATAATTCTTGCCTTCAATCCTTGCACTGGTGGAGATCAGAAGTTCAAGGTGATTCTCCTCCCAGACTACATAGCAAGCTTGAGGCCAACTTCTAAGTCTGATAACCTGAGTTTGAACCCAAGGCCCCACATGGTTGAAGGAGAGAACCATCTCCTACATACATGTCTCTGACCTCCACATGTGCACTGTGGCACACACACATCATTCATGTGCATAAATTAATTAATTTTTTTTAAATCTGACTTCACCTGCCACAGACTCTCTGTTTAGAATAACATGTATGGGCCAGTGGGATGATTCAACTTGGTGCACTTTTCAGCAAGCCTGGCAACCTGAGGTCTGTTCCCAGGACCCAGGAGGAAGAGAGAGAACACATTATCCTCTGACCTCTTTACACCCCTCATACACACCAAATAAGGAAATAAATGTAATTTTAAATGTAATATATGCTTTGAATGTTTTGTAAGGAAATCCATGTCTGGCTCCTAGTCTACCTCATGTGTATCCACTACTGTCCATAGCTTTGTGTGATTAATGTTCTCAGTATCAGTTGACTAACTCTAGACTGTGATCCATTTAAATGTTAGTTCCTCTTAGCTTCCCCTAAGTGAACTTGATTTTGAAACTTGTCTTCATAGAACATGAAGTGACGAGTACAGACTGTGTGTTTGGCATCAGAATGATGGTGTTTTATTCTGATTGTGTCAGTTCTTACAAATAAGCTTTAATGCACCACTTTGCTGTTTTTATTTCCCTAGCTTTTCTTAAGAACATCAGAACAGAGACATAAAGCTAGGCATATAACTTAATTGCTAGAGTGGTTGGCCAGCATCCTTGAAACCCTGGGTCCCATCTCCAACAACACCTATAATCCTAGCCCTTGAGGGGTGGAGGCACAAGGACCAATGAAGAGTTCTCCTTAAATATAAGATAGAAGCTAGCCTGGGTTACATGAAGCTGTCTTTATTTAATTTATTAATTTATCTGTTTTTTTTGAGACAGTAAGACTAGGCATACATTTCACAAGGAAGGGAGCATGTTTCCCCTTCACCATTGCTTTCTCAGCTCACATGCTATCATTGCATATGCAGTATATGTATAGCAGATATTTCAGGTGTTGCCTCACAGCCATTTTGCTTTGTTTTTATGATTTATGCACTGACCTTTTTAACTTACTAAAAACTTTCCCAGACAATTGAAGTAGAAAATATATCCCAGTAAAGGTACTGCTCAGCTTTAGTAGCCATCACTCTTTGTCTGGTTTCTTTAATTCGTTCCTCTGCGTGGCTCTGTCTTCTGGGAATAAAGGCATATACCAACCAGGCCAGGACTTAAGCTTTTCTTCACCTAGAACTTGCTGTATCCCAGGCTGACCTTGAACTCGGGAGATCTGTTTAGCTTTGTCTCCTGGAGTAAAAAGTGTGTAGCATCATGCCTAGACCTAAGCTTAGCTGGGTGGGATCTTGCTCTCAAATCCTCCTCCCTTAATCTGTTATCTCCTAGAACATACAATTCAGCTCCTTTCTACCTTTTGGTACCTCTTTAATACTCAAACCATACATGTAATCTTGTTCCTTTCTAAGCTTGCTACACTTGTTCAAAACATTCTTCATGAGATTTAACCAGAGAACAAAGTCTCTGTCAGGCTTGCGCTTTTTTTTTTTTTTTTTTTTTTGAGATTTCCTTTGTCAGTGCAATTAATACAAATCTCTTTACCTTAGCTTCAGGTAGGCTCTTCAAAAAGGACAAAAAGCAGCCACATTCTTCACCAAAATAGCACAAGGACAGTCTCTCAGCAACTAATTAAAATTCTTTGAAACCTCTAGGGCCAGGCTTCTACAGTTCAAGTCATTCTCTGCAATGAAGTCTTACATATTCCTACTAGGATAGCCCATTAAGCCCCACTTAAAGCATTCCACTGCTTTCCAAAGTCCCCAAATCCACATTTCTTCAAACAAACAAAAGCATGGTCAGGCCTATCACAGCAAAACCCCACTCCTAGTACCAACTTCTGTCTTAGTTAGGGTTTCACTGCTGTGAAAAGAGTTACCATGACCAGGCAACTCTTATAAGGATGACATTTAACTGGGGCCTGGCTTATAGGTTCAGAGATTCAGTCCATCAAGGCAGAAACATGGCAGCATCCAGGCAGGACATGGGGCTATAGGAGCTGAGAGTACTACTCTTTTTTTTTTTTTTTAAGTTTTGCAACCTTTACTTCACAGTATCACTACTGATAAAGCAATGTGGCAGTGTGGATGGACAGCACTAGAGTACCTCCTATCCTAATTGTGTTGCAATAACAGACTTCACAGGTGGACTAAGTAAGATGGTAGTTCTGTTGTTTTGACACGATATTTAACAGCTGCAAGTTACTAGATTACTAACAAGATGTACAGGTGAGAACTCTTGTTCTGAAGGCAACTAGCAGAAGAAGACTGGCTTCCAGGCAACTAGGACGAGAGTATTAAAGCCCACACTCACAGTGACACACCTACTCCAACAAGGCCACACCTACTCCAACAAGACTACACCTCCTCATAGTGCCACTCCCTGGGCCAAGCATATACAAACCATCACACTGTTACATACATATATACAAACATGTGTTTGTATATGTAAATATCTGTTACAGACAGGTAATCATTTGCACAGAGCCGGTAACTTCCCTTGGATAAGCTAATATTTTGCTGCATAGTACAGTAGCTTGTACAGATTTTATCTATACAGTCAGTGCTTACATTCATGTTCCTCATCTTCTCCCTTCAGTCTATAGAACATGTTTTGGTAGTTGTTATTGTAAATTCTGCTCATAAACACATACTAAAATGGCTAGTGATCTTCTACCATGTACCAAGCACTGATTCACATTATTTCATAAGATTCTTTTTTTTTTTAAGTGGTAAAAACAAATTTTAGTCAGAACTATTGAAATAAAGCTGGGAGACCTCAGTATAGAATTGGGCTTAATTGTAAACCCAGCATGGACAAGCAGAAATTCATAGCCAAATGACAGAGCTAAACCCTGTGATAAAAGCTGCTGAGAGGAAATATAAAAGATAGGGAAGGGACCAGACGAATTGACAAAAGGCCTGTGAGCTGAGGAAATAGGGAGTTGGTAACAGTGCAAGCTGGGCAGTACCTTCACCATGCAAGTGTGAGGTTGTGAGTTTAGATATTCAACCATCATGTCGTGAAAAACAGATGACACAGCCTGTGCCTGTACTCCAGTGTTAGTCAGCCAGTCTAGACGGGGGGTCTTAGTTAAGAGATCCAGTCTCAAAAGTAGAGCAAAGAATAGCCCAGGCTAGAGGAAGATGCCCAGGATTGACCTCTAGTTTCTACAGATACTCACACACTTTATATAAACAAATGTACAAGGGTTAGAGGACAGAGGGGAAGATTAATCTGTTAACACTTTTGTGCCAAATTAACTTAATAGATATGGAGTCTCCTACTTTATTGAATCATTATTGAAACCTAGGCTGAATTCTAGACAAGCAAGCCACTAGGCTATACCATATACTCTTTATAAATACATTTTTCTGGACTGTTTGCCTCAGCCAATCAAGCCATAGGTCCTTCATACAGTCTGACCTCCTGTCTCAAACCTCTGCCTGCTTCTCAGTAGTTCACTTTTTCCTATAATCTGTAGATTCCATATAAATACTTTGTGCTTTTCCTATCAAAATCTTCAGTATAAACTTGTGCTTTAAGTGAAAAATATTTCCTTGGTCCCAGTTGGTGTTTTGTTTGAGAAATGGGTAGAGCCTTGCTAGAGGAAGTTCAGGAGGAACAAGCTTTGAGGGTTATAGCTTTACCCACTTCCAATTTGCTCCTTGCTTTCTGCCTAAGGATAGAAATGTGATCTCTCCACTTCCTGCTCTAACTAACTGCTGGTGTGCCTCCCCCACCATATGGACTCTTCTGGAATCCTTAACCCAAATAAGCTCTTCCTTCTAGAAGTGGCCGTGGTCATGGTGTCTGACCATAACAACAAAAGTAACCATTAAAATATGTTTTCACACTGAGGCCCAGCAGGCCTGTTTCTCTTTGCTGCCTCACTTCCCTGCAGGTGGTTGAAAAACTTACCCATAGATAAGGGCCTTCTCTGGTTAGCATCTGTAATGACTCAGTAGGCCTTAGATCTCAGAGAACCCTCAGTATCAAGTTTTGGCTTAAAATGATTTAAATGGGGCTGGAGAGATGGCTCAGCGGTTAAGAGCACCCGACTACTCTTCCAGAGGTCCTGGGTTCAATTCCCAGCAACCACATGGTGGCTCACAACCATCTGTAAAGAGATCCGATGCCCTCTTCTGGTGTATCTGAAGACAGCTACAGTGTACTCACATATAATAAATGAATAAATCTTAAAAAAAAAAAAAAATGATTTAAATGATTTTTGTTGAAGATGGGCCAGGGTGATCACATATCACTTAGGAGAGGATAAAGGATGAGAAACCCAGTTGGATGTTAAGGATTATCTGATAGAGATTATGTAGATTCCAGATAAATGAATTTAGTGGGGGTTCTTGCCGAAGTTTAACTTTGCAGGAAATTGCACACATAGATCTAGACAAAGTGCAGGAGACTGACTAAAACTTGGTGAAACAAGTAATCTTTACCAAGAGAAACAGATTTGGTAAGAATGATTTTTACCTTACCCCAAAGCTTGTAGAGACCTATAAGTACATATAGATATATAGACTATTTAAGAGATGTACATATAATATATTGATATATTTTATTAAATATTGTATATACTTTATAATATATGAGTACAGTATATTTCAGTAAAGTACACATCTGTAGCATTTAGAGTTCGATGAACTTAATGTAAACCTGTAGTGACTTATATACTGAGCCTGTATGTGTTTATTTCTCATTGAAAATAATTTTTTTCATACAATATAGTCTGATCTACGTACAATGTAATCTTGATTTCCTCTCATCTCCACACCTCCTTTCTCTCTTTAAAATAAACAAAAAGAAACAACAATGAACATACACAAGAAACACACACACACACAAATTTGTGATAACACAAAATTGGAAACTGTAATACATAAGCGAAAGTAAGTTAAAAACAAACCAACAAAGCAATATTGATATCCCCCTCCCCCTCACACAAAAAAAATCTCCAAAAATGCCATTGAGTTCATTTTGTGTTGGCCATCTATTGCGGGTATAGGGCCTGTCTTGAGTGTGGTTTGTATACCCAGATTCTTAAAAACATCATAACAGGTATTAGTTTATCTCTCTCCAGTTAATTTAGTATTATATCAAAGGTTTTATAGTTAATATATGAGTTGAAATATGAATTTAGGTGTCCCAACCACTGACTTTTTTGCCTTGGTAGCATGCTATGAGATGCTGGTTTAAAAGGAAAAAAAAAGATTAAATGATTTAAAATTTCTTTTTTGTTTCTTTGTTATCTGTTAACCTCAGGCTGTAAGACTGGAAAGTACTTACCAAAATCGAACACGCTATATGGTAGTGGTTTCAACTAACGGTAGGCAAGACACTGAAGAAAGCATTGTCCTGGGAATGGATTTTTCTTCTAATGACAGGTATGAGACCATAAAAAATGGGGAAGGAGCATGAAAACTACTTTTTAAATAACCTGTTAGCAGTTATTTAAGCTACTACAAAAGTGTATTCTATAATTAAGCTTTTAAAATTCAAGATGAAGTGGAACAAGAAGGTAAGAGGGTGAGGTTTGTCCGTGTGTGTTGTCTTTCTTTTTGAGACAGGATCTCTCTAATGTAAACTAGGCTGACCTTGAACTCAGAAATCAGCCTGCCTCTGCCTCTCAAGTGCTGGGATTAAAGATGTGAGCCACTATGCCCAGCTTGTCTTCTTGATACATGTCTTGATCACTGTTAGACACCATGACCACAACACTTAATTTAAAAAGCATTTAGTTGGGGCTTGCCTACAATTTCAAAGGTTTAGTCCATCATCCTCATATCATGGCAGGGGGCATGACAGCACACAGGCAGACATGGTACTAGAGAAGCAGCCAAGAATTCTACATCCGGATCCACAGGCAGCAGGAGGAGAGAGGCCTGGCTTGAGCTTTTGAAACCTCAAAGGCCACCCAGTAACACACTTCTTCCAATAAGACCACATCTCCTCCAACAAGGGGCATACCTCCTAATCCTTCTCAGGTAGTGCCATTTCTAATAACTAAATATTCAAGTACAAGAGCCTGTGGGGAGCATTCTTTTTTATTTATTTATTTATTTATTTATTTATTTATTTATTTATTTATTTATTATATGTAAGTACACTGTAGCTGTCTTCAGACACACCAGAAGGGGACATCAGATCTCATTACAGATGGTTGTGAGCCACCATGTGGTTGCTGGGATTTGAACTCAGGACCTCTGGAAGAGCAGTCAGTGATCTTAACCACTGAGCCATCTCTCCAGCCCTGTGGGGAACATTCTTATTCAAACCACCACAATATATATGTGTTTAGGAAAATGGTTGACATTTATGTATGAAAGTATGACAGTAAAACCCACTTCCTTTTACACTGAGTACATGGTAATGAAATTTTTAAGTTAAAAAATTAACTGAGGAGATGGCTCAGGTGGTAAGGTGTTTGCCATGTAAAATCAAGTACCTGAGTTCAGTTCCTAGCATTGGTGGAAAATTTAGGCACAGAAGCATGTGCCTGTAACCCTAGCAGTGAGGAAGTAGAGGCAGGGTAATCCATGGGACTTGCTGGCCAGCAGATGGGCAACCAAGGAGCCTAGCCTAGCCAAATCTGTGAGAGCCAAGTTCAGTGAGAAACTGTCTCTAAGGTGAAGAGCAATTAAGGAAGACACCCAAGGATGACCACTGGCCTCCAAATATACCCCACAAACATATGAACACATGCACACACACACAGACACACAAATCAAGGCATAAAACTAGGAAATAAGTTTTGACCATGATCTTCAGAGAGAGTGACACTTGGTGAATGCCTATTTCTAACTTACTCTTATTCTTTACCTTTCTCTTATTGTTAGGTAGGTACTAATAACAGTTAAGCAAATGGAGCATAGCTCTGGGGGTAACATTTCTTTGTCCTGTCAGTCTAATCTGTCAATCAGTAATGCTCTACTTTAGTAATCCACTGTAGTTACCTTTCCTGGTAATATACCACTGGTCCCAGGTTCAAAACTCATATGTACTTTGCTCTTGTAATTAAAGATATCTCAGACCGAACCTGGATCATGGTCATTATGGTTGTTCATTGGGGGAGCTGGGAGTGTCCTTCAGGCTTCAGGCTTTTCTGTTATATTTCTCTCCTGTTTCTGAAGAACCTTTGAGAAGACCGGAATGTGGCTGCTAAGCGATCTTTATACTCCGAGATAATAAGACTCAGGAAATCCTGCCAGATGTCTCAAACCATGACTTCCTGGTTTAGGACTAGAATGGAATTGTGCAATAGCTAGGGGTGTGGCCCAGGCCTGGGAGAATTTACACACACACACACACACACACACACACACACACACACACACACACACACACAGCCCTGGGTTTGGAGGAAGGGGAATAGATGACAATTATTTGGGGTTGGGGGCAGGGAAATCCTAGTATCACCAGAAAGTTTCCAAAATCAGTGTTTACTCTTGTTTGTACATAGAAGAAGTCTTGCTTTGCTTGGTGTTGCCATGATAAAACACTGGCCAAAACCAACATGGCGAGGTAGCTAAATGCACCTGCTGCCAACCCCGGCAACATGGGTTCAGTTCCCTAGGACCCATGAAGTGGAGCAAACCAACTCCCTCAAGTTGCCTTCTTCTAGCCTCCAACATGCTACCTCATATACACAAAATAAAATAAAAGGATTTTTTAAAGTTTGGGAGGAAAGAGTTCAGCTTACAGGTTATATTCTAACATCATGGGAAGCCAGGGCAGGAACCTGGAGTGAGGAACTTAAGCAGAGACCATAGAGCACAGATGCTGACGTGCTTGCTCCCAGGCTCTCATTTAGCTACCTTATACAGCACTGCCCACCATAGGCTGGCTCCTCTGGCATCAGTTAGCCATCAAAAAATGCCCCATACACAAACTGACAGACCAGTCCAATCAAGACCATTCTTTAGTTGAGCTTCCTTTCCCTCTTCCCAGGTATGCCAAGTAAGGGGTGGGGGTGGGGGGGCAAAAGTCAACTTGAGAAATGACTTGTGAGTTTAGACCAGAGTTGTGAATGTGTGCACCAGTTACAGCATTTAATTATATGCTCTGAATTTACAGAGGCTTGGCAACCACTTTGAGGAAGCTTTCTCTTAAGGTTTTTAGCTTCTAGTGTTTTTCATAAGTAACAGCTTTTAAGTAAGAAATACTCATTTTTTGAGAATGGTGCCATGCTCCAGTAATCCCATCACTCCAGAGGCAGAGGCAAGAGAATTGCCTAAAAGGTGAAGCCAGCCTGGTCTGTGTAGTAAGTTCAGGCAGTCCAGGGCTGTGTGTGTGTGTGTGTGAGAGAGAGAGAGAGAGAGAGAGAGAGAGAGAGAGAGAGAGAGAGAGAGAGAGAGAGAGAGAGAGGAGACTGACTGTCTCAAGGACAGGGGAAGTGGGGAAAATACCTACCTTTCCAAATTCATTGGAACTTTATGACCTCTGATTTGGACTTTTACCTATCTGGACCTATACTGTCTAGTACATTTGCCACTTAACACCTAGCTATTTAAATAAGTAAAAACTAAAATAATGATATGTAAGAAAAAATCCTCAGTCATAACTAGTCACGTTTCATTTTCTTTATTAGTAGTCATGTGTGATTAATGGCTCCCCTCTGGGACACTATGGTACAGTTAGATAGAATTGCTGTGGCAATATTTCCTTCGTTCAGTTCCCTTGACCCCTCAGTTAAACCCTGTAGAACAGGAACTAGAAGTGCATGCTCAGGCTTTCCCTGGAGGCTGGAGGCAGTGACTGCAGACTCTGATCTGGAGTGAGCCATCGGGTGCCTGGGCAGACACTTTCCATGGGTGACTGGTAATTTATCCTCAGCAAACCACATCTGTTTGTTCTGATAGTCCTGCCTGCATCATACCTAACAGATGCCATTGCGTTAACAAAATCTTAGTGTCTAGGAAACAAACTGGGACATGAAATCCTATATGTCTTCTGTTGAGTGAGCATGTTTTACAGTAAAAGAAATACTCTTGGTTTCAGAAAACTAGTGCTCAGTTACTCTTCAAGAAATTTATCATATTATTTTATATACCAGAATATGAAACTATGTTTCAAAACACCATTAAGTCAAAGTAGAAGACAGATTGTTTGATAAATACAAGTAGTGATGTTGTAGCCAATTTAGCTTATTTTGAGAAGTGTATTGTAGTTTTAAGTGACAAAGTTTCCCATTAATACAATGCAAAGTTGTTTTCCAAAATACACTGCATATGCTTCAGGTTACAAATGGCAGAGCTTTGTGGTCTGGTATTTGTTTGTTGCTTCCCAGATTTTCCTTTGGGAAAAGTTCCCACTGTGAAGCCCAGGATATCCTTGAACTCCAGCAGCACTTTCAACAGTGTTCATTTGGTATCACTGGTTCTTTTAAATCATTTGTATCTTGCTGCCTGACACCCTGCATCCCTTTCAGATGCATTAGAACACCTATTCTAGGTTAATATTTGATGCTAATTTTATAGTGTAGTGTATTAGCATGTTATTTCACTTTAAAGATATTAAATCTTTGGACATTCAGTAATGAGTTGATTAATCTTCATGAGTTTGTATATTCACGAAAGATGTTGGTTACCTATTTTAAATTTTATTTCATTATGGTTAAATAGGATACAGGGCATTGTTTCATGTTTTCTGAATTTAAGATTTTTTGTTTGTCTACCAGGATGCAGTCTGTTTAGAGGTTTCCATGGGCTGGTGTTTAGGTGGAGTTTTCCCCTGTGGATATCTGTTAAGTCCTTTGGATGTGTTGTCTTGTAACTCTGATGTTTCCATGTTTATTTTTTGTCTAGATGACCTGTCTATTGGAGAAGGAGGTGTTGAAATCACCTACTCTTAATGAGTCTTTAATTCCAGTAGCATACTTTCTGTGACATTGAATGCATTAAAGTTTGGTGTGCGTCTATGTTTTAGATTATAATGTCTCCTTGATTCCTTGGCTAACTTTTGGCAGGGGGCGGATTTCAAATATGTTTTTTGAAGGGGTGGGAAAGACAGGGGAACAAAAGGGCACCACTATAAAAGCCAGTGCCCAAAGCACTCGAATTCAGTCTCCCAGGTACTTTGTGCCATTGTGCCTAGCTTTATTTTAAATCTTTTAAAAATGTTTTTATTTGTACTTTATGTGTATGGGTGTTTTGCCTGCATGTGTGGCTGTGTGCTATGTGTATGAGACCATAGAGACCAGAAGAAGGCATTAGGTCCTCTGGAATTGGAGTTACAGACAGTTGTGAGCTGTTACATGATCTGGGAACCAAATCTGGGTCCTTTGAAGGAGCAACAAGTTCTTTTAACTGAGCCATCTCTCTAGCCTTTTAAAATCCTTTTTTTTTTAATTTTTAAAAATTAAAACATAATTACACATGTTTGGGAGGCCTCCCTTTTCTGAGGAAAAGGGGAGGAGAGGGAAGGAAGCTGTGATTGGGATGTAAAGAAAGAAAGAAAGAAAGAAAGAAAGAAAGAAAGAAAGAAAGAAAGAAAGAAAGAATAAAGAAAAGGAAACATAATTACATCATTTCTCCCTTTCCCTTTCCTCCTTCTAACCTTTCCTGTGAGGTTGTGTTTTATAACCTACTTTGAAAGATATCGAACTTAAGGTTGAGAGGAGTTAAGTAATTTGTCAGAGTTCCAATACCAAAAGAGGTCAAATCCAGATATTTGGCACAGTAGATACTTATTAAATAGAAACTATTATGTTTAAAAGCCCTCAGATATGTTTTCATATACTTGATCTTAAAAGAGGACAGTAAAGGCTCTTTTGTCCCTCTTTTATAGCTGAAGAGATAGCCACAAGCAATTCCGTACTTTTAGACTACAGAGCTTGAAGGCTGATGAGTCGCTCACAAGTAGAGAGCCTTGGCCTAGCCTGGGTAGGGCCCTGGAGAGACGTTATCACCGCTAGAACCCCAGGTTCTAGAGTCCATCTGACTGAGAGCCATGATCTTAACTACACCATTCCACGCCTATGTCCAGTGCTCTTTCAGCTATACTATGCCATCTCTGTAGATATATTGGGGGGGGGCGGCGGCAGATGAAGGATCCTTTGGAAAATGTCCAGAAGCAGGAATTAGTTTAAGATATATCCTTAATAAAGGGGCAGAAGAGATGACGAAACAGAGCATGCATTCATTACCCTTGCAGAGGATCCAAGTTCAGTTCCCAGCATCAACAGTGGTTGCCTCACAACTGCCTGTGATTTCTGGCTCCAGTAGATCTGGAGCCTCAGCTTCCACAGGCATCTGCACTCGTGTACAACATACCCTCGCACAGAAGGCATACACGTTCATGTGTTTTCAAAAAGAGTTTTGTGTGTGAGGTAAGAGTCTTAAATGTCATCCTGCCTTGCCTGAAACTTACTGTTATAGAGTAGAATGGCCTCAGACTCAGAGGTCTGCCTGCCTCTGTGTCCCAGATACTGGAATTAGAGGTTTGTGCTACCATACACAAAAAACCTGAAAACTCTAAAGATCCTTAAAGAGGAAAAATGAACAGAAATAGTGAAGGTTGTCCAGAGAAATGGAGTCACAGAGCATAGTTAATTGATCCGGGGTCCAGGACTTCCTGCACCAACCTGTTCTGTTCACTCAGAGCCTGTTTCCTTCCTCGGCTGCTGTGTGGCTGAACCAAGGCAGATCACATACTTTACCACGGGTTAGAATGTTCTAGCATTCCATAGTAGGACCCCACCCTTTTATTGGCTGCTGACATCCCTATCCCGCATTTCAGTAGTGTAGTCAGAACATAGCATTTTGTCAGGCGTGAGAGCGTGTGCCTATAATCTCACGGTAGAGAAGGTTGAGACTAAGAGAATTTCAAGTTTAAGGCCAGTCTGGACTACACAGTCAGACTTTCTTAAACAAAACAGGAGGTTGGAAAGATGCTCAGCAGTCCTCTTCCACAGGACTCAGGTTCAATTCCTAGCTCCCACATGATATCTCGTAACCATCTATAACTCCAGTCCCAGGGGATCTAACACCTTCTTCTGGCCTTCATAGGGGACCAGACATGCAAGTGGTACACAGACACACATGCACACAAAATACACATAAAATAAAAAAAAAATTTATTTTTTAAAATCTCATTTACACTCATATTCACACACATAAGGCCAAGTACTGTTTTATTTAAATTGTATTTTTATTTCTCTAACTTGATAACAAGCCATGACTATTAGTTCTGTACATTTTTAATTCCTTTGTTTTTGAGACTATTAAGTGTTATATTGTTCAGTGTATCTTAAAGTTAAACAAATCATTTGTTCCAAGATCTTGAGCAACCAGCAATGGTTCTTCACATTAAAACCAGTCCTTGAGAACAGTTATGGTGGAACATACCTGTAATCCCAGCACTCAAGAGTTCAAAGCCACCCTCTGCTATATGGTAAATTTGAGTCCAGCTTGGGCTACATGAACCTTTGTTCATGACTCCCATCCCCTCCAAAAATAAAAGGATAACATCCTTGGAATTGAGTTGGATACTGTAACAGTCTTACCAAGTGCAGGTCAGCAGTAGCCAGAAGTAATCCTGAAAGTATGTACGGGGTTGTTTATTGCTTAGGGCAGTGATTCTCAACCTCCCTCGTGCTGTAACCCTTTAATACAGTTGCTCATGTTGTGGTGACACACCCCCCATATAAAATTAATTTTGTTGCTACTTTATAACTATTTTGCTACTGTTATGAATCATAATATAAATATCTGTTTTCCAATGGTTATAGTCAACCCCTGTGAAAGGGTCATGTGACCCCCAAAGGGATTGTGACCCACAGGTTGAGAACCACTGTGTTCTCATTAGGATAAACCATTGAAAGTTAATAAATGATGACTGCTTCCCAGAATAACAGGAAGTGAATTGGTGATTATTTCTCGTCTTGCAGTAGCACTTGTACCATGGGCTTGGTCCTGCCTCTCTGGAGCGACACCCTAATTCATTTGGATGGTGATGGGTAAGTACTTTCTCCTTTCCCCAGAGAAAGCCGCGGAGCGTGGCTCCATCTTAGTCTCAGTGGCTCAGTCATTCAGGTGACTATGAGGCCCCTTGTGGTCAACTGAACTCACCTGTCAGCAGTTCAGTGAGGCCCTGAAACTGCCCTTTAGTAGAGTAAGATACAGCTTTCCAGGGTCTCTCTCCTCTGTTCTGTTTAAACTGTGTTAGGAAGCCAGGCAAAGAAGTAGCAGCTTGTTGGCTCACCCTTCGATGTGAGCATGTGGGACTGCTCTTGCAGTGTCCCCCAGAAGGTGATATTCTGTTTCAGATAACCCCTGCCAGCTGTCAGCCGGCTGTATAACCCCTTTTCTGAACCAGTTCCTTCCAGCCAACCACCCCCACCTCCTGGTGTTTTTAGTGTGTTCCCAAGAGACTGAAATGTTTGCTCCAATTTATAAAACCCAGGTCAGGTTTGCTATGAATCAAAAAGCTTCCAAATAAAAATACACATCAGAATACCTTAATTTTGCCTTATAGATAAAATCAATTTGTTGAAGCTTTTCTTTATTTAAATTTATTTTGGGGAATTTTGTATATGAATACTGTATTTATCATTTCCACCCTCTCTTCAATTCCTCTTATGTTCCACCACTCCCTCACAAACCCACAACTACTTTGTTAGTTATTATTTCATATTTATGCACATATTCACGTGTATCTATAGATAGACTGCTGAGTCCATCTGGTATTGCTCGTGTATTTATATCTAGAGATGACCGCTATAATTCAGTTACCTGGCAGGGCACTTGTCCCTGGAGAATATTTCGATTCTCCTTCTCTCGGTTGCCATGTTGAAACTTTTCAGCCACATCTAGTTAACTTCTAGATGGCATATCTGATTGTTTCTTCTATTTAATCAATCAGCTGTTGTAGCAAACTTGAAATACCTGACCCTTATTTGTGGACTTATTTGTCTGTTCTCTTTGCTCTTAGTGGGTTCAGCGTGTCAACAGATAACAGAGTTCACATATTCAAGCCTGTATCTGTGCAAGCAATGTGGTAAGATGACTTTTGACATCTCTATATAACCGTGGGTTTTTTAAAGTTGTTTTTTTTTTTTTTTTTTTTTTTTCTTTTTTTCGGAGCTGGGAACCGAACCCAGGGCCTTTTCCTAGGCAAGGGTTCTTGAGCTAAATCCCCAATAAAGTTGTTTTATTTTTTTTTTTTTTTTTTTTTTGGTTCTTTTTTTCGGAGCTGGGGACCGAACCCAGGGCCTTGTGCTTCCTAGGCAAGTGCTCTACCACTGAGCTAAATCCCCAACTCCTCTTTTTTTTTTAAGACTTTATTTATGTCGCATTACAGATGGTTGTGAGCCACCATGTGGCTGCTGGGAATTGAACTCAGGACCTCTGGAAGAGCAGTCAGTGCTCTTAACCACTGAGCCATCTCTCCAGCCCTAAAAAGTTCTTTAATGTTATTAAAACAATGCTTTCTGAGAGAAGAACTATTTGAAATGATAACAGTTCACTATGAGAATGCCATATATGTAGAGGATTTGTGTGTGTGTGTGTGTGTGTGTGTGTGTGTGTGTGTGTGAGAGAGAGAGAGAGAGAGAGAGAGAGAGAGAGAGAGAGAGATCTGTTTGCATGATAACCATGGTTAAGATGGCCCAGGAATGCAATTTTTAAATTTTCACAATGGAAAGCTTTGTGCATTGGTGAGCAAGTGAAATTCAGGGGAACTACTAGGCTCTAGAAGAGATGTTAATGGATTAGTGAAGAGAATGCTTAGTGTGAAAACCATATTTATATGTTTTATTGCTATGCACTAGCTTTTAGCTTCATATGATAATCAGAGATACGCATTGACAGAGTTACATTATAGATAGATGAATTTTCTTTTAAAGTACTAGCAATTACACAGAGACCATTGTTAATAACCAACCATATACTTGTATTTAATCATTACACCAATACCACAGAGCAGTGTTGTTAGCACCCTGTTGTGGATGAGAGAATCGAGGCATTGCTAGGGTTATGTAAATAACTGACCTGAGAGGATCTTATTTATTTAGACAGAATAGACTCTTGTTCACTTATATAGAAAATGATGTCATAAAACCAGGGAATAATGCTATTTGCGGGTCAGTAGCCTTTAGCTTCTGGGGACTGAGATATTTCAATAGAAAGTGTTCATCATGTGAGCATAAGAGTCTGAATTCAGATACCAATGCTCATGTAAAGCCAGGCACAGTGTTCATCTGAAACCTTAGTGTGTCGCAGGTAATCAGGAGAGAAAAGGGACATGCAAGACAGGCAATCTCTGGAGCTTGATAGCCCACCAGTCTAGCTGAACCGTGAGCTGCAGGTTCAGTGAGATGTTATGGCCAGTAATTAGGTAAACATGAATTGAGGAAGACACACAATATTGATGTCTGGCCTATCTGAGCACACATATACACATGTACACACAAATCTGTACACAAACAAACACTCATAACACACACACACACACACACTAAATAAATAAACTTCTGCTGCTTTTTCTACTGCCCTTTCTGTTTTGTAATAGAAGCCCCTCATGATGATGAGTAGAATGGATAAGTAGAAGTCAAGCAAAGCAAGAATAATCCAGGAAATAATCTAAACCTGCATAACAGAAGTGAATCCTCTTTGTCATTAAACAATTACCTTTCTTAATTTTTCATGAAGTAACTGAGGTGGGACAGTTTTAGACCACATTTATAGATTTACAGCATAGTTCACAGGTGCATTTTTATGGAAGGCATAATGATCTCCTTTGATTAGTAGTTAGAAGCAGTTAACCTCTCTATTCCCAGGCATATAGTAGAATGGCAGTACTTTTCAGATACATTTTGAAGAGGAAGATAAAGCAGCCTTAATTCAAGTAATAACCTCAGGTCAAGAATTAATGTTGTCAAGTAAACTGACTAGTCACTGTTCTGTTAACTTTTTTGAGGAATATTGAATAAGTCATATGAGAAAAATATTAGTGATGAATCAAAGCAGTATATAGACCAGGTGCTTCCTTTATCAGACAACAGTTACTGTAGTCTCCCATCCTATATGTAGCCATTGTATCTGAAGCAACTAACAGTGAGTATATTATAGGGCAGTTGCAGCAGATCTGTAAGGTAGGATTATAAAGTGGGAATTTCCAAATGAAGAGCGTATGCATGGAATCTCTGGAGTACAACTGAAATTCTCTGAGCATTTGCCTATTTTGAGTAGTAGAAAACATCTTAGGGGACTGACAGGTGACTCAAATAAGTGTTTGCACACAAGCATAGAGACTTATTCAATCTGAAATATCTACTTTAAAAAAAAAAACCAGACTAGAGCCAGGCAAACCCTACTAATCACCCTACTAGCCTCACCAAATTGATTAGCTCCAGGCTCAGTGAGAATCTGTGTCTCAAAGAAATAAGGAGGAGAGTGACCGAGGAGACACCCAACAGGAGCATCTGCTTCCACATGCAGGAGCACACATGCACACAAATGTATGCACATGTATATACCACACATACACACCTGAGAAATAAAACCACACGTTACGTTTCTAAAATCCTTTCTAGCCTGGTAGTAGTGATGCACAGCTTCAGTCCCAGCACTGGGGAGGCAGAGGCAGGCTTCTCTGAGTTTGAGGCTAGCCTGGTCTACAGAGTGAGTTCCATGGCAGCCAGGGCTACACAGAAAAACCCTGTCTAAAAAAAAAAAAAAAACAAAAAAAAAAAAACAACCAAACAAACAAAGAACAACAACAAAAACCTGATTTAGTGAACTTTAAAAGTTTATGTGATATGGAACCGACATGGACATAAAGAGCATTCTAGCCATTGGTAGAGTAAACCAGAGTATCCTTTCTGGAGGGTGCTTTGCCAGTACGCCTCATCATTTTTAACCTAGTGATTCTAAGAATTTACTCTGAGATTATAACTATGTGTGTACAAGGATTTTAGTGTAAGAAAATTTTGTTGGTGTTCTAATAATAACAAAAACTTGAATTTAAATGTTCAAAAATAGAAATCTGTTAAATTTTGGTACATACATGTAATTCACTATTAAGCAACCACTAAAAAATGAGCATTATTGCATATAACCTGCATTCCCAGTGCTGGAGGAGTGGCGGGGTGAGACAGTAGGATAAGTCCTAAGTACAGGCTCATAAGGAACTTTATATAGTGAGTGCCAGGTCTAGCTTATATGAGAGCCTGTCTCAAAAAAAAAAAAATGTCCTTGGAGAATATTGAAATCAGATGTTGATGACAGGCTGTAAAATAGAAGAACAGGTTATCAGTGCATCGGACAGCCATGCAGATTTGTTATGGCCTTCACATGGACCAAGAACTGGGAGCAGTAGCACCAACTTGAGCAGTGGTGTTAGGGTTGAATGGTATTTCTGACGCTTGTTTATTTTGTGGCACTGAGAAGCAAACTCAGTGCCTCCTGCGTGCTACATGAGCACCATACAACGTTTATGTTTTGTTTTTAGTTTTTGGCTTTTGGCAGCAGTCTCTATATAGCTCTGGCTGTCCTGGAACTCCCTAAGTAGGCCTAGCTGGCCTTAAACTCAGAGGCCTGCCTACCTCTGCTTCCCAAGTGCTGAGATTAAAGAGAGTGCCACCACACCTGAACAACTATAGAACCTTTTCAAAGTGAACATGGATCACTTCTCTTAAGAGGGGAAAAAAATAAAAGGTATTCTTTAAAAATATATAAGGCCAGAGTTGGATATTTAGCTCAGTGGTAGAGCGCTTGCCTAGGAAGCGCAAGGCCCTGGGTTCGGTCCCCAGCTCCGAAAAAAAGAACCAAAAAAAAAAGGATATATATATATATATATATATATATATATATATATATATATATATATATATCCTTTGAAATGGCTTAGCAGGTAAAGTCGCTGGCCAGACTGACAACCTGAGTGTGATCTGCAGGACGCTCTTGGTGGAGGAGGGGAGCTAACACCCAGAAATTCACCTCTGAACCCCACATTTTGCTACTGTGATACATGTACCCACTCACACTTCAATTTTTTTTATTTATTTTAGAGGTGTTATACATTGACTCAACAGTTTAAAATACTTATTGATCGTGCAGAAGCCCTAAATTTAATTCCAGCCCTCAATAATCCTCTGTAACTATAGTTCAGGGAATCCTTCATCCTCTTCTGACTTCAGGCACACATGATGCACAGACAGACATGCAGTCAAAATACTCACACATAAAATAGTAAAATTAATTAATTAAACGTATAAAGAAAACATTAGTTTATAACTAATAAGACATTTATTTGAGCTTCAGCTATAATCTAGGTCTTATTTTTAAGCACTTGGAGATAAGCCAATAAACAAAATGTAGAAGGCCCTAGGTTTTGTATGAGTTACTTCCTAGCATTTCTTTTGTGTGTTTTGTTTACTTTCTAGCATTTCTGCCGTTAGCATAGGTAAATAGAAAAAAGATAGGTTTTGGTTTTGTTTACCCTTCTTGAGTTTCTGAATTCAGAGTCAGGAGGTTTAATTTAGTCTCAGTGTAGCCAGAGCTATTCTTAGAAGGTAACTCATGTGAATGAATAAATGGTTTAAAGAACTAGGAGACTAAGATAGCAAGAATGGTAAATGTCATTAGATCACTACTCCCTGAACATAAAAGGACATAGCCCTGTGGCTTAGGGGCATCTGCCTATGTGATCTTTGTGGAGCCCATAAGAATCATAAAGAATTCTGTGCCAAATAAAAACAAATTTTGAATAGTTAATTGTTGAAATTTTTGTTTGCTAATGACACAGTCACAACATGAGTCCAAAGATAAGGACGTGAGGCCATAGGTTCCTAGACCTGTTTTTCACTGGGGAGTCAGTTGTCACTTCTCTTCCCCTCCCTCAGCTCCTGGCCTTGAAGAAGCAGGCAAGATCAGAGACTCTTGACTCCCATGGAGGGAGGAAATTCTCCGAAGACTGATACTCTGTAAACTTTAAAGTCTAGACAAGTTAGAAATAGAAGTGATGTTCATTCTTTGGGACCCCGTAATTCTGTAGTAGTCATTTCTGGGCTTATCTTTCCAGGTCTGCACTACAGAGTTTGCACAAAGCTTGTGAAGTGGCCAGGATGCATAACTACTATCCAGGCAGCCTTTTTCTCACTTGGGTGAGTTACTATGAGAGCCACATAAACTCAGACCAGTCCTCAGTCAACGAATGGAATGCTATGCAGGATGTGCAGTCTCATCGGCCTGACTCTCCAGCCCTCTTCACAGACATGTAAGTCGGCTTGCTAAGGACGTGGAAGCCCGTGTCCTAAGCAGCAAATTCCTTAGGAACTAACCCTACCCCACATATGTCATACATGTGTGGATAATCAAGCATGTAATGCTATCAAAATCTATTACTCAAGATTCCACTAATTTGAAATTTGAATTTAGAGGAATTGGCTGTGAAAAGGAGCATTTGATAAATTAGCAGCAAGATGCTTTTGAAGGGTTACCTAAGAAATAAAGCTGACTTTCAAAGGAGAGCACTTGCTCCTATAGATGAAATCCCCAGGAGCAAGAGTTGATGTCTGCTCTTTTTTCATTTACTGTTGCAACTGGGGCTGTTTATACTCTTTGGGACTGGGGGTCCACACCTTTAATCCGAGTGCTCAGGAAACAGAGGCAAGTGGATCTGAGTTCAAGGTCAGCCTGGTCTACAGAGCGAGTTCTAAGTCATCCAGAACTCCATAGTGAGACCCTGTCTCAGGAAAAAAAGATGGAAGAAAGATGTTTCCAATCCCTTTAAAAGAATATCTGGGTTAAATTTATTTCTGTTGAGTTGTGGTTTTATTTTAGGTCAAGAAGTAATCAAAACATCATCAGTGTTTTGAGTTAAAAAACAAGCAGAGAATTGTTGATTTTAGAGCCGTCTTTCCAGTAGACCTAGTCCTTTCAAGATATTATTCAAGTAACCAAAAAGATCAGAATGTTTGGGAAATGATCTTCGTGATTTCATTTCGTAAAGCGGTTGGTGGGTTCCAGAGGAATGGATGTTCTATCTAGCTCAACAGAGAAGTAAATTCTCCACAACCAGGGATAGTATCACACAGCACACTTGGGGGACTAAGGCAGAAGGGTTTCAAGTTCTAGGCCTGCCTGGACTACATATAGTAGAACCAACCCCATCTCAAAATAAAGAATAAATATTTTAAAATCAGTAAACGGATGTTTTCCCTTCCTGGTTTTTGTTTGAGAAGATATCGGATCTGAAGCACAGAAGGACTTGCTTTACATTTGGAAACAAAACAACCAAAAAAGTAAAGGATCCTTTCACCCAGTAGACACTCACTGAATTTTAGTTCTTAGTTTTAAGATGTATTTATAAATTATCTTTGTAGAAAAGGACTGAATAGAGACTGTAGACCAGAGTATCAGTGATGATACAGGCTACTTTTATGTCAGCTTGAAACAAAAGGTTGTCAGAAAGGAAGGACCCTCACCTGAGAAAATGCCTCCACAAGATCAGCCTATAGGCAAGCCTATGGGGTATTTTCTTCAGTAGTGATTGATGGGGGTAGTGCCATCCCTGGGCTGAGTTCTATTTAAAAAGAATAAATAAATAAAAGGCAGTCTGAGCAAGCCATGAGGGGCAAGGCAGTAAGCAGCATCCCTCCATGGCATCTGCATCAGCTCCTGCCTCCAGGTTCCCGCTGAGTTCCTGCCCTCGCTTCTTTTAATGAAGGACTACCATGTGGAAGTGTAAGCCAAATAAACCCTCTCCTCCCTAACTACTTTTGGTCATAATTTTTCATCACAGCAATAGTAACCCTAACTAGAACACGGTTATGTCTAGATAGAGTGATTTTTAGTTAGTTTTGTTTTCTCTGTATTTTTACATTTTTTCCAGTAACATCAAAGAGGGGAAAGTGTTTGTGGGCTAGAATGCTTTTTCTGTGCCCTCTTCCTACCCAAGTGAACTTTAAAAATCTATAAAAGGATAGTGAGGATACAGGAAAGTGTGAGCCAAAATGTATTTACGGTGTTTACTGTGAACAGTTGTATCTGTGACCCAAGAGGGGCATGTACACATGGAGGTCCCCAGTGTGCACCATATAGCAGGCTCAGAGAGGGGAAAGGCTTTGTTCAAGGTCACATCAACTGTAAGTCTCAGAGCTATGATTAAACCTGGGTCTCTCTGCTGCCAAACCACTCCACCTCAGGATGTAAAGGACTCAGAGAAAAACTGCTTAACTAGGAAATCGAACCTATGCATGCACACAGCTGCTAAAATCTGTTTTTATCAACACATCTTTTCAGTGGAAGACTGTCATTACATGATTCCTGCCATATTAGCTGTGTCCAGAAAAAGATGAAGCCTAGATAAGAATTGTCCTCCTAGTCACAACAGAAATGCCTTGTTGAGAACAGCAAGTGTTAGCTGTGTGCTGTGTAGTTCATGAAAAGCTGAGACCCTAAGCGCTCGGCACTCAAGGGCGTGGAGATGCAGCGCACTGTTGGAGATTACCAAGGCTATTTTTGCAGCCAGTGATAAGGCTGTAAGCGGCAGGAACAGGCAGGATGCCTGAAGGCTTAGGCCACGTCCATTTCTAAATAAGGAGATACAGAACAGATACCTTTCTTGAGTAAGTAGGAACAAAGGTGGGATAGAAAGTACTCAAATTCTCCACAATGTGGAACCGTGCCTCTGGAGAGAAGCATCTGGTTACTCAGAACCAGTGCTTTTCTGGTAGTGAAGAATTGGCTGCCTAGGCTGATTTCATATTAAAGTTCCAAGAGTGGATGTATTTTATTCTGTTTGTTTGTTTTGAGGCAGGGTCTTGCTATGTAGCAATAACTGTCCTAGAAGTCACAATGTAGACCAGGGTGGCCTTGAACTCAGTGTGCTGAGACTAAAGCTTGTGCCACCAAGAGTCAGAAGGCTAGGACACAACGCAACGCTGCAGACAGAGCTGACTGGACTGAGTGGTCAGTTTCCCTGCTGACGTGTATGATTACCAGTGTGTCCTTTAACATTCTTGTTTCCTTAACTATAAAATTAATAGAAAAACTTTACAGAATGAGCAGGAAGGAAAGGGCAGCGATACACACCTATAATCCCAGTACTTGGAAAACTGAAGCAGGAGGATTGAAAGTTCTAGGCCAGCCTGGACTACATAGCAAGACCTTGTCTCCAAACATAACAATTTCACAGAGCTGTTCTGAGAGCTGCCCTGAGAAGGAAAGAGGAGCTGTTCATCCAGACAGCTGACCCTACAACCCACCTTGCAATACAGTTTGCCTTGTTGGAGGAAGGTGGATCCGTTCTCCTTGATCCCTAGCTTATGGGCCCACAGCAATGAATGGTCAGCACAGGAAGGCATTTTAAGGTCAGGTTCGATTGAGAGTCACCACTAGGTTGCCCAGATTGGTATTCTAGCTCAGTAAGGAATGGTATCCAAAGGCACTTGATGGCAGTGTGAGATACGCCTGATACACCCAGCGTATCTTTGCTTCTTCATAAATCTGTGTATTTATAATGTATTTAAAGATGTTTAAACATATAGGACCTGTACGAGTAATTTTTACATGTTTATATTCTATGGTTTTTATGTTGATTGATAGTTTGGGAGCGCGTTCTTATCGCTAGCTTTGGTTTTGGTTTTCGCTTTAGGACTTGTCTCATTATGTGAGGCCCACATTGGCCTGAAACTCACTATCTCTTCACTCACAATTTTCATTTGCTTCTGCAATATAAATATGAAAGTAAGAGTAATAGTTTGGGAACATAATCCAGTGGTGAATTCATTGTTTTGATTAAGTTGTTTATGAAAAATCACTGCTTGTTTATTCTTAGACCAACTGAACGTGAGCGAACAGAAAGGCTTATTAAGACCAAGTTAAGGGAGATTATGATGCAAAAGGATTTGGAGAATATCACATCCAAAGAGGTAAGCGACTTTGAGTCCTCGTTGTTCCAAAGCCTTTAGTGGGATAACAGTAAATAGAGAGTTTAAGATGGTGTTGAAAACACAGAGGGACTTGACAGAGATTAACAGTGCATCATCTCCGTTTCAGATACGCACAGAACTGGAAATGCAGATGGTGTGCAACTTGCGGGAGTTTAAGGAGTTCATAGATAACGAGATGATCGTGATCCTGGGTCAGATGGACAGTCCTACCCAGATATTTGAGCACGTGTTCCTGGTGAGTACTGGAGACAGGAAGGAAAGAAATTGTTGCTTTATTACATTTCAACAAAATACAAGTGGACTGGAAAAACAAGTCAGTGGTTAAGAGCACTTACTATTCGTGCAAAGGACCCAGATTTAATTCCCAGCACCCACATGACTCTAGTTCCTGGGGATCTGAAGCCCCCTCCTGACCTCTGTGGTTACCAAGCATTCACCTGGTACACAGGAGATCAGGCAGTCAAGACACTCATGTAGATAAAATAAATAAATCTAAAAAACTTTTCATGTAACTGACATTAAAAGCATAGGCACTGTGTACTCAAGTCTTGTTGCTTTCTAATCATTTTGCTACATCATTTTACTAACACTGCTATATTATTTGTGCTTTTAATGTTGTTTACATGTACTGTAAGATAGGAATAATATTTGCTGCTGCTCATACCTTCCCAGGTCCTCCTCGTAGTGGGAATATTTAGACCAAAGAATTTAGCAAATGCTACAAACCAAGTCTTCCTTCCTCTAGATTATTAAATATGTCATCTGTTTTCAGAGTCAAAGATGTCAGTCACCTGTGGTTTCATAAAATATATCTAAATAGGATGATTTTTTTCTCTTTGTACTGAATCTGTTTAAGATCTAATACAATTCATCAGAGCAGATGGGACCTATCTGTAACAAAGTCTGCTGGGCTGTACTTGCTTAGCTATTGTTTGGAGTGCTAAGGATCAGATCCTGATCCTTGCACAGGTTAAGTACATGTTCTATCATTGAACTGCATCCTCAGCCATGGACTTTTTTTTTTCTTTTCTTTTTTTCGGAGCTGGGGACCAAACCCAAGGCCTTGCGCTTGCTAGGCAAGCGCTCTACCATGGAGCCAAATCCCCAACCCCAGCCATGGACTTTTAAGCATAAAACCATGTCACAACATCTTGAGGCCCTCAAGTTACTTTTCATGATTACTAAGAAATCAATAACTAAAAATTGTTCTTCATAGTTCCCAAACATTCAGTGACCTGTAATGCCTCAGGGAAGGCACACATAGAGTAGATAGGAGGGCCTCTATGGTTGAAGAGTTCTAGCTTCATGTGTACATGGTAGTAGGAACAAAATTAACAAGAATACTTAAAAGCAAAAAATAATGCTAAAATATCATTTTTGTTTCCACTGTATTTTGGCCAAATAGGTTTCAAATGCTCCTTATCCTTATCCATTGAAAGGCCAGTACTGTCTCTATCCAGCAATGTAATACTTCCAATTTCTAATGAATACATATGTGAACTGAACTGATTAAAAGCTAGGAAAAGGGATAGAAGAAGGATACACACATAGAAACTGGCTAAACTGGATTACTGCACTCTGAACATTCTGGAGTTTATTTTACCATGCAGTCAGATTTGCTGCTGTTGAAAGCTTGACGTTATAGAACATGTTGGTCTCTAGTATATAGGCTATAGCTATGGAATTACTATGCAAAGCTGAACTGGCAGGGAACCTTTTTTCCAGTACATCTGAGGGACAGGCTTGCAGGCATATGCTGTCACATCCAGCTAAGACTTCTTACCATTTTTATTTTCTTGTTATGTGTATGTATATGCCCGTACACCACATTGATACAGAGGCCAGAAGATAACATCAAATCCCAGGACAGATGGTTGTGAGCCACCTACCCTGTGGGAACCCAGGAAACTGTGGAAACTGAACCCAGGTCTTCTAGAGAAGTGACAAGTCCTCTTAACCACTGAGCCATCTCTCCAGCCCTGGAGCTTTTACTTTTAAAGTGCATATTTGTGTACTTAGTTTTGAATAAAAAAAAATATCTTAAGTTTCACAGATAGTTTGGTTTTCTAAAGATTAGACATTTCTTTCCATTGTGAAATTTAATTTTTGTATTGTTTTGGAGCTTTTTTTGGTTTGGTTTGGTTTTAGTTTTCTGAAACTGGGTTTCTCTATGTAAGTCTGGCTGTCCTGAAACTTGCTCTGTAGACCAGGCTGGCTTCAAATTCAAGAGAGATCTGCCTGCCTCTGCCTCCTGAGTGCTGGAATTAAAGGTGTGAATAATTTTCGCATTTAAGAAAATAACTTCCACATAGAATTCTAAAATTTAACCTTCTTCAACATCCAAAATAAATGCTTGAAAGGTATTGTCTAAACATACTTATTTTGATGGCTTCTTCTCAGTTTGTAACACATGTCCTATGTCCAAACCCCTTTGTCATCTCCAATAAGTATATACTTTCCCAGCAATTGGCATGAAAAAAGAGATCTATTCTAGTTTCAAGTTGCAGAGTTACTTTTCTCAAAGTTATCTCATTTCATGCATAGTTGCCATGCCTGGATCTCAACCAGACTTTGAGGAGAGGCAGCAATTCTCTCTCACTCTGGAAGAATGCTTAACTCTGCAGTATACTGCACAGAGATCTGTTTATTCAGAAAAATACCAGCTGATATGGAGAAGGAATGTTTAGAACATAGTTCAAAGAAAATCTGCACTGAAGCTGATTGGTGGGTAGCCAGGTTATTATTAGGGAAAAGACTCATCTAAATTCTTGTAAGACTGTACAATTTCTCTGAGCTGGCAACCTTTGCCCAACCAGATTTTAGTGTCAACAGCTCCCCTGGAAGCTGTCTGATTTGGCTGAGAAAAACCTTTGTGAATAGAGACCTTTCCAGAACAGCAACTTTTTTTTTCAGCTGAGCAAGGGAAATGAGAGTATTGGACAAGAGTAATTTTGCTTATGAATAAAGTGGCAGAATTTTTACTACTGGTTATCTTTTTCAATATTTGACATTGCAGATCTTTTCTAGAAGGGAGTTTTTAAATAAATTCAGCTACAAGCTGGTTATACTTATGATAGGACAGAGAAATTGTGTAGTATTAAATGGGCTACTTTTGTCATACACTGGGATTGTATGCCATAAACCTCTTTTAAAAGGAAAATCCAAGGGGCAGCAAGATGGCTCATCAGATAAAGGCACTTGCCACCATACCTAATGATCTGAGGTCAATCACCAGAACCCACACGGTAGGAGAGAAAAGGCTCTTTCAAGTTGTTCCCTTGTATGACCTCCACATATATGTCATGGCATGAGTACACCCACATCCACACACACATGTGTGCATATACACACACATATAATAAGATAAAATTATAGAAAATAAATTATGGCTAGAGATAGACCTCAATTGGTAGAGTGTTTGCCTAACCTGCACACAGCACTGTGTTTATTGCTGAGTTTCCTGGTGTACCCCTGTAGTCCCAGTGCTTAGGAGATAAGACAATAGGTTCTGAAGTTTGAAATCACTGGAGCCAGATGGCTCCGTGGTAAAGACACTTGGCCTCAAGCCTGACAACCTGAATTTGACCCCCAGAACATACATGGTGGAAGACAAGAACCTACTCTGGAAATCAGCTATCCTCTGATCTCCACATACACACTGTGACACTCATCTGTTCACACATGCACACACACTCACCACGCCCACCCCCAGGAAAAGATAATTGTTTACAGTATCAATAATAAAAACTAGATGAGGGTTGGGAATTTAGCTCAGTGCAAGGCCCTGGGTTCGGTCCCCAGCTCCGGGGGAAAAAAAAAACTAGATGTGATAGCATGAAGTTCCTGGTACTAAGAGGCATGGAGTATATTACTGAGTCACTGTTTAATGTTCCTTTTTAGATGCTGTGTTTAGCTGACTTGTTAATACTCACTAACCTTGTCTTTTTGGCTCCATAGGGCTCAGAATGGAATGCGTCAAACTTAGAGGACTTACAGAACCGAGGGTGAGCACACAGAGCAATAGCTGACCCCCCTGTATAACCGAAGTCCCTGTTTAATCTTTATGTTTTCCTATCCAAGAAGTATCAATGCATAACTTTAATCCTTAGAGTTGCTTTCAGTGCTCAGGGATAATTTTAAAAAATCAAAACAGTTGTTCTCTCAACCGTTTGATTCTCTTCCCTCCCAAGAAAGATCAGTTGTATTAGTTGGAGGTCTTTGAAAACCAAATGCCCAAGTGTTTGGTACTCTTTAAAAAGCAGATGTAGTTGCTAGAAATGTAAGCACAGTGAAGAAGAGAGTGGCTCATTTCTGATTGCTGTGATAGACTGAGAGTCAGAAGTCCCAATCAGTGCCATGCATACTCCCTACCTTCTTCTGACAAGAAACGTATTTACAACTGCTAAAATGAACTTCTAGTTTTCATACCAAAAAAAAAAAAAAAAATTCCAAGTAGGAAAAAATAGTTGCTTATTTGGAAGATATAAAAACAAGTATAACTTGAAAATTTCTACTTAATAAGGATTGGTCTGGAGCTTTTAAAGCTAGAGACTATATCTTCATATCTTCATCTGAATTCATGTCTGCCTAGCTCAGAGCTTCACGGTGATGGCCGGGGTGGATGAATAAACACGTGAGAACTGTCATTTGCCCAGTGGCAGATGAAGGGAGGAAATCAGCTCGTAAGATGGGCTGAGAATTCAAAGACCATCCTCGGCTGTGATCCTGTGTCTTCCAGTTGCCCTCCGAATTCTAAATAAATTGTTCCCCAGTGGGTTTCGGGACATGTCCTTTGAAGATGAGACCCTGGTTGCACCTTAAACACTGAAGCTGCCTTATCTGCAGAAGTTCTCTTAGATTTCCTTGGTTTTGAGAAACGGTTTTTGATAATGTACAATCCTGTAAAATTTAAAAGAGGTATCATTCTAGAAAACTAATAAATGATATTTAGTATGAAATCTGAGATTTGACATAGCCCTGCTTGCCAGATGCATTATAATCAAATTGTATATACATACACTAGCCTATAATCTGAGCTAGAGAGAAGACTCATCCACCTCATTGCTTCTTTTGTTAAAACATTTTATAAAAACATTAAATCTGTATACATTAATGGGGTACCGTATGATGTTTGGGTACATATATTATATGTTTTAAATCAAGTTTGTCATCTGGAACACTTTTCTCCTTTTTTTTTTTTTTTTTTCTTTTTTTCTTTTTTTCCGGAGCTGGGGACCGAACCCATGGCCTTGCGCTTGCTAGGCAAGCGCTCTACCACTGAGCTAAATCCCCAACCCTGGAACACTTTTCAATTCTTATTTTAATAAGTTTTTTTTTATGTGTATACGTATTTTGCCTGCATCAAATCCCCAGGGACCAGGGTTACAGATAGTTGTGAGCTGCTATGCTGGGAATTGAGTATGAGTTCAATGAAAGAATATCCACTGTTCTTAACCATTAAGCCATCTCTTCTCTCTCCATTTATCAATTCTTTATGGTGAAAACTTCAAAATATTTTCTCCTTGCTTTTTGAAATGTTCAGTGTGTAGCTACCCGGCACCCTGCTGTGGACTATGAGCCGTCACTTACTCTTAGAAGGCTACACTACAAAGTGCAACTGACTCTTAAAAAACACGATGATTTAAATTAAAAAACAAACAACAACAGAATGATTGACAGGGCAGTGGTGGCACAGACCTTTGATCCCAGCACTCAGGGGGCAGAGGCAGGCGCATCTCTGACTTCAAGGACAGCCAGGGCTGCACAGCAAAACCCTGTCTCAGAAAGGAAGGAAGGAGGAAGAAAGGGAAAGAAAGGAAGAAAGAAAAGATAGATTGGATGTACAGACATCTCCTGAGGTCTTACTTCTTAACTCCACGGGCTCTTAAGCTTTAGTGTTTGTGTTTATTCACAGGACTGTACGCACTGACCCCTGCTAGTGCTTCATGGTATTTCAAAGCACAAGTTTTAGCATTAAGGTCATTTCCACGTAGTCTAATGACTTCAGAAACTAACTCCAAGTGTTACTCCACATAAAATCACACAACGGCAGATAGAGCAAAGAAATTCTGAGGCATTGCAGTAGCAGCCAGCAGTGGACATCATTAGCTCTGAAGTGAAAAGAACTAGAAAGCTTGCCTTGTCTCTATAGAGATGATGTCATAATCTATCACTGAAGTACAGGGTTAGAGTAAGAGACTGTTAGGTTTGGGGGTTTTTTTTGTTATCATTAATTTTGTGTGTGAGAGTCCAGGAGGAGGCCAGAGCAGCAAACAGTCTAAACCTCTGAGCCATCTCTCCATCCCCTTATTATCTTAAATAAAATCAGCAAGCCAGGCATGGTGGCTTATACCTTTAATCCCAGCACTCAGGAGGAAAAGGCAAATGGATCTGAGATTTCAGCCAGACTGGTCTATATAGAGTTCCAAGGAAGCTAGAGCTATATAGAGAGACCTTGTCTTGAAACAAGTAAATAAAAAATAAAGTGAGTGTGCTTGCTTTTCCTTTTATTGAAGGTAACGCATAATGCAATATAGTTAACACAAAGTATACAGTTCTGTGGGAGGTAGCTTTTGAGTTATGCAAACTACCTAAGTAATTAAGAACCTTTTTAAACAAGAAAGAGACTATGCATACTGCCTCTGTCATATTTTCCTTCTTCTCTGTCTCTAGAAGCCACTAATGTCATCATCTGATGACCACTTTGTGACTATTGTAAATGTTGCAGTGACCCCCTGCTTGCACGCTGTGGAGTGAAATTAATGCTTGTGTAGTAACTCTGTTTAGCCCTCTCAGGAATTCCACAGCAGTTGCACCATTTTATATCCTACTGTGTGCTGCTTTTTTTTTTTTTAATTAGAAAACAAAGTCATTTGTATTAGTAGGCTTTGGTACTGCATTGAAGCAAATTCAGTTCATGTCTCAGAAATCTTGGACCTCTTTGGCCCTTACCACAGAGTGATTATAACTCTTCTTGTAGTCTTTCATCCTCTTCTTCCTCCCCTCCTCCTTCTTCCCCTTCTTCCTCCTCTTCCTCCTCTAGAACTGAGTTTATGGAACACCACATTTGGTTATTTGAAGGAAAAAGTTTTATAGAAAGGACTGTTGCTACAGTAAACTCTAGTGATGTTTAAAGTCTATATAACATCGAAGGAAAAAGAACTTTTTGTAAATCAAACCCAAGCGTTAATTAAGGTGGTGTTGGAGGGAGGTGATGGGGAAGTTTTTAATAGATAAACCCTTGTCTGCAGCATCCCAGTTTATGAGAACTCTCAACAGGAATGCGGCCACATAGACTTGAAGAATTTTAGGTCCAGCTTTCCATGGACCCTCACAGCTTCTTGCCTAACAATCTGGTGTTCAGAAAAATAAGAAATTTTCCCTCTTCTCTATTTTTTTTGGAGTATATCAGTAGCCTGGTTTTATACAAATAATTTCTAAATAAAAGTTTACTGGTAATTTTAGCAACATATATTGCTAGGCTGTGGCTATCAATTTGGTTTTTGTATATAGATATTAGGGCTATTTCCAAAATACCGTCAAAAATGAGATTGTATAACCATACACAAGCTGAAAATGGAATTTAGGTATTAGACATGGCAGATAGAGGGCTGGAAATTAGTTTTAGCCTGAGAATACATGCCTTCCTTTGGTTTCTTCACAGGGTGCGGTATATTTTGAATGTCACTCGAGAGATAGATAACTTCTTCCCTGGAGTCTTTGAGTATCATAACATTCGAGTATATGATGAAGAGGCAACAGATCTCCTGGCTTACTGGAATGACACTTACAAATTCATCTCTAAAGCAAAGTGAGTATTGTCCCACACACACATTCTGATCCCTCTGCACATTGTCACTAAGGCTGGATGAGACTGGGACAGTTTACTGATAGCACTTAGAGAAAAGAATGAGAAGAAAAGGCAGTGAGGTTTTATGATCCTGGATGAAAGATTAATGATTTTAACAGTTTCCCTTTAAGTAAACAAATAGAATTGAATCGAATTGAATAACCTCATATATGACCTGGCAGTGGTGGCACATGCCTTTAATCCCAGTAATGAGAGGCAGAAGCAGGCAGATGTCTGAGTTCCAGGACAGCCAGGAGACTGTCTCTATCTCAAACTGAAACTGTCTCCAAAAAAAAAAAAAAGATAACCTCATATAGCCTCATTTTCCACTAAGCAGAAAATTAAAGAAAATGAAATTATGATGCAGCTAAAAAAAAAAACGGGGGGGGATATGAAAGAAATTGGGAGGTGCAGTTTGAGACAAAGTCTTGCTATGTAATCCTAAATAGCCTGGAACCCTACATAGACTAGGCTGGCCTTGAACTCACTGGAATCTGCCTGCTTTTGCCTACTGAGTGCTGAGATTAAAGGCATGCACTATCCACCATGCCTGGCTCTAAATTAAATTCTTTAAATGCCACTAGGGATATTTGCAAGTTTCGTAGCAAGCATTATTGTGAACAAGTGTTAACACCAGGCTTTTCTGAATACAAGACATTCAAACAGTGAGCTTTGAAAATCTTTCCAGTTATTGACTTTATTGTAGATATTATAAATGGTGAAAATTTTCTCTTGCCTTTCATTGAGGTCATCTTCAAATTAATTGACTCTTAAAGCTCTGAGGACTTCCTTTCCTGATTTTATTCATCCTTGCACTGGAAAGAATCATAAGTGAGCCCCTTGGCCACATCCCTCTTCAGAAGGGACAGCACTCAAACCATCTTCAGTAAATGAGAAACACCTGTTTTTAACTTCCTTCAAAAATTAATCTACGCTTCCCTTAACAATCTTGATAGACAGGACAGGCATCAAATCTATTGCCTCTCATAAATAATGAGAATAATTGAATGTATTTGTCTCCTTAATTTTGTAAAATATTTCATACCGTGGGCTTTCATTACTCTGCAAACTACCAGGAGAGGTTTCAGTCACAGGAGAGGCTTCGACAACTGTAGATGCTAGAAGATTGAAAAGTGTAGCCCAGATGTTTAAAAGACTCATCCTTATACTTCTGTTGCTCCAGAAACACTTTTGGCACCAAAATCTGTATTATTCAGGGTTACAGAACTTAGAGCACATGCATATACTACTATGTGAATGACTTACAGGCTGCAGTCGAGCTAACCCAACAATGGCTGCACATGAACAAAAAATTCAAGAATCCAGTAGTTGTTCAATTCATGGGGTTGGATACTGCAGCTGGTCTTCAGTATATACTGGAATCCTGAAGAAGTAGGCTCAAATGCCATTGGCTGCCAGGAGAAGGTGGAGCCTAGATTAGAAGTGGGTCTTCCCACCTCAAAAGTAATTAGAAGTGTATCTTCCCACTTCAGATGATTTAGTTAAGCAAAAATCCTTCACAGGTGTTCCTAGCCATTGTGGGGTTTTAGATCATTCCAGATGTAGTCCAGTGTGAACCAGAATAACCAGCATAAGCACCAAGGTGGCAAATGGAGGCAGTAGCTCATGAGCTTCCCAAGTTCAGGTCAGAGTCTGAGGAGTGCCTCCTTCCAGATCTCTTCTGCAGGGCCCCATTCCTGATGTTATAATGCAGACTTAATCTAGACAACTCTATGCGGGACTAATGGGTGAAATTGAGCGATGGGGTAGGTGGAAACTAACTTGAGATTCTTCTTAAATAAGTCAGAAGCTGAGCACTTTAAAGCCCAACTGAACAACGCCAAAGCGCACACCTTAAATCCCAGCACTCAGGAGGCAGAGGCGGGTGGACCTTTGAGTTCAAGGCCAGGTTGGTCTACATAGCAAGTTCTAGAACAGCCAAGGCTACATGGAGAGACCCTGTCTCACTCAGAGAAAGGGGGGGGGGCAGGAAGTAATATTTGAAAAATGTGCTTTCACAGGGATGTTTTTCACCTTGATGTTTTTAGAACTCATTTGGAAAACATAGAACACACATCTAAACTTGTATCTGAATCACTGTGCATTGGCTTCCTAACTGTAGTCCAATAAAAACTCTATGGTAAGGCCAGTGAGATGGCTTGCTGCCAAGGCCAAGTTTAATCCCCAGAACCCACATGGTAGAGGTTGAGAGAATTGACTGCTCCAAGTCATCCTGTGAGCTCCACACAAGTACCGCCACACTCATGCCCACCCTCCCACACATACACAGATAACAATACAGTTTTTAAACTTCAGAAAAATTATTCCATTCCATCCTTCATATCTTGTAGGTTCCCTGCTCACCCGTTTGGGCAGGTCACCTCAGGCTCATTCGCACTGATAACTCCTCAGTCAGTCACGACTGCAGAAAAGCAAGGACGGTAAGCTTCTGCCAGAAGGCATAGGAACCAGCAGCACAGCCAGTGAGCAAATGAACAGCTTCTCTGCTTTTGCTCATGTGTCCGTGTTTTGATTTATTGAAACAGTTACTCGAAAGGATTCTAGAGTCTATGAGCGGTAGCCATAATAGTAACAGTTCTTTTTCTCCAGTTTTTAAAATATTCCCTCTTCAACAGCTGGAAGATGTGATCAGCAGATCCGTAAGTTTATTCATGCATTTAACTGATCCTTGAAGACTTAGTTTGTGCTTTAATACTTCCTTGTTAGAATTGGGACATAACTAAATAACGTTCATATCCAAGATGACCAGCTTTGACGGTTGAGACTGAGGTATTTTGTTTGCTTTGCAGTAGCGTCATTTTCCTTCCCTTGTATTAAAAGCCCACAGGGCCTGGGGCGTAGCTCAGTGATAGAGCACGTCCTTAGAGTACGTGTGGAGCCCTGACTTCACTTAAAGCGTGCAAAAAACAAATAGGCAGCTCTGGTTCATTCCACCTGAACACCGAGACCGACACGTGATACGTCACATGCTTTCCTCCAGTTCCCTGGGTCTGTGATAGTGTGTGAAAACAATCTCTAGAATAGAGAAGAAACATCGACTTCATCTATGCTTTGCTCCAGGGACAGAGTCCTGCCTGGGAACTTAACTAGAAATAACTCTATTAGAACAAATCAGATGAGTCATCGCCACACCTGTAACTCGGGAGAATGCCAGCCAGAAGATGTGCCTGAGGGCTGTGAGGGAATCGGCCTCCACCACACAGGAAATGAGCTCCAAATGCAAAATTCTCTCCACGCTGACATTCAGAGCGATACAACATTGAATTTTAATTGTGTTTCTCTAACTCAGTCCTACCCTTTAGTATAGAAGCTGTGTGTTACTTAAGTTTGTGTCTAGTACATTAGCTTATATATTGTAAATACTTGACAAATCTTTACTGAGTGGATTAAGAGGCTTAATATTAAAAGCGAAAAAAAAGAGAGTGCAGCAGTGGTGGCACACATCTTTAATCCCAGAACTGAGGAGGCAGAGGCAGGGGAATCAATGAATTCAAGGCCAGCCAGGCTACTAAGACTAACCTTGACTCAAAAAACAGACAGATAAATACTATTTAAAAGTACAGTTAGGGGCTGGGGATTTAAAAGTAGAGCGCTTACCTAGGGAAGGCCCTGGGTTCGGTCCCCAGCCCAAAAAAAAAAAAAAAGAACAAAAAAAAAAAAAAAAAAAAAAAAAGTACAGTTAGAGCTGTCTACTTTATCTCATATTTGATCATAGAGGCACATGGATGTGTTAAGATGAGAACATTGCATAGCAAAAAAAAAATTTTTTTAAATAGAAGGGTGACACAGGAACCTGAAACCCAGCTCTTACACTATACTATCTATCAGCATCCTGTCTTTCACCTCACTCTCCCAACTAGGAAACATGGATCTAAATGTCTTGTGCACTGCAAAATGGGGGTGAGTCGCTCAGCCTCCACTGTGATTGCCTATGCAATGAAGGAGTATGGATGGAATCTGGATCGAGCCTATGACTACGTGAAGGAACGACGAACAGTGACCAAGCCTAACCCCAGCTTCATGAGACAACTAGAAGAATACCAAGGGATCTTGCTGGCCAGGTGAGTCGTGAGTGGCTCCCTCTGCCTCTCATTCCATTACCTTTAGGAGTTAGAAATCACCTTTACCTCCTCTTGTGTCATATGGTAAATGACTTGAGAATGACTCTTGAGCTGTCACATGCTGAAATCCTCTGCCTTGATAGATTTGGTTGTCTCCTGTGAGCAGTTCTAGGCTGTGTTTTAGCGTAACAGCACAGCTGTCTAAAAGCAGTTGCAGCTGGTGCCAGTGTTTGACTCCAGCAAGTCTCATGACTTGATCTTGACTCTGAAATCTGGGCTATGTTTCCACAGAACAAAATGTGAAATAGCCTTCCAGCCTATCCGCACAGAGGGGCCACCCTCCAGCCCCAAAGAATTGTGAAAATGTGACCACAACATAGCATTATGGTTTCCACTAACAACCCCTCCCATTTACTCAGCATTTGGAATGATTTCATCTGAGCCTCTGTCTTGAGAAGCTGGGAAAATACTCAGTCCTCCTCTGTTTCAAAGGAGTTCTAGGTCTTTAGCACCAACTTTCACATTAAGTCAGGACACGAAGGTTCTTTTTGGCACAAGGAAAAGGTACCCAAGCATGTGAGGAGAACATAAATATTACATGTTCCCAGACACACACAGCCCACATAGCGGATGTTAGGCAATGTCCTCATGTGACCTACTGAGAGGAAGGACACTACATGTCCTGCCAACTTCAGTATTTATTCTGGAATCCCAGGCTACTGCAAGCTGTTGGGTTGGTTCCCCTTCCCCAGTATCCCATCCCCCAATGTGTGTTTTTTCTTAGATGTTAAAGGAATTTCAGGAAGAAAAAAATCTTAAAGGAGGATATGAAGGGCAGTGTAAACCAGAGAATCACACTTCCTCTTTCCTTTTCCTTTCCTTTTCTGTTCCATCCTGACTTCCTGAACCTGATTCATAAAGGGAAGGCAAACTCCAGACAGGAAAAAACACAGAATTTGCATCATTAGATCTGGTCTCTGTTCCTGGTTCACCCGCTTGTTGCAACCTTCAGAAGTTACTTGGTGTTTCTAGTCCCCACCTGCCCCCCGTCTGTGAAATTAAACATGAGTATGAAGTCGTGGAGAGGCAGGGCTGTGCCTTCAACTGCAGCACTTGGAAGCATGCAGTTCTCTGTAGGTTCAAGACCAGGCTAGTATACATATCAAACTCCAAGGACAGCAAGGGCCACATAGAGAGACCCTGTCTATAGATGATAGATAGATTATAGATAGATAGATAGGTAGATAGATAGATATATACTTTCTGTTTTGTTTTTGTTTTTTCATAAAATAACATGTTTTGGGTTTTTTTTGTTTTGTTTTGTTTTAAGACAGGCTATCACATACCCCAAGCTGGCCTTGAACCTACTTTGTAGCCAAGGCTGGCCTTGAGCACCTATTCCTCTTGCCTCATCTCCCAAGTGTTTAAGTTATTTTTATTTTATTTTTTTATACCACTATGTGTTGAGGGTTGTTTATTATCATTTCTTTTCTCCATGATTACCCAAAAAGTATACATTCATATATGTTCTTTATTCCTTCTCCATTGACATCAACCTGCCTCTAGCCATCACAAACATACTAACTCCCCAGAAAACGACATAGAAAGTATTTCTGGAATCTCTTATGTTGTGATGTCCAGGTTAGGGATATCACTTAGGCCACTTTTGGCTGCCAGGACTGCTCCTAAAGAATGTTCTAGAACCAAATCCAACTAAGCCTCACTGTCCCTTCACTTCACTGGTGTCACCCGTGTGTAGTGTTCTACAGAGAAAGGGGGAACCTCCCTGAAAGGCAGACAGAGACAACTTCCAAAGTTTGGTTGTTCCTTAATTAATATTTTTTTCTGGATCTTGTTTTCATATCATAGGAAACACATGGTGGCTCTCAAAGAGTTAGAATTGTGATCCCAGCATCCTCTAACTGTAGTTACCCAGAGCAGCACTGGGCACTTTTAGCTGGTTGTGCCAGATGTCTGTTGGAGAGAACTTCTGAGTAACACATTTCTATGGTAGCATCTGAATTGATTACAGTCTTGTGGGAGCATGAGGGCCCCAGCCACATGTCAGCCCTTGGAAATGCAAAGAACGTGTTACTTCTTTCAAAATGTCACTGGAGCTTAGAAGAGGCTGGCTTGCTCTTCTTCTCGAAGACTATTCATAACTCGCTCTTCCTGCTGCCACAAGTATCCCAGATGTATGCTCTGTCAGGCAGGTTCAAGTTTCAAACAGACCATTTGCAAACTGAACCATGTGTCTCTGGTATTAGGTTCCAGTGTAAAGGGGGCAGGAGGAAAACTAAGTGACAGCTAGGGAGAATTTGTGTGTCATATCCTCAGGTATGTCCACTTTGATTATGAGAGCCAGAGGTGGCAGGGTTTTCTTCTTATCCTGGTTTTCTGGTGGAAAGCAGTCTAGTTAGACATAGCTGTCAGCCAGCAGCACAGAGCCTGAAATGAAAGGACATGGATTTCTGGTCCCATGACAGCCAAGTCTAGTTATGGCTTAGAAGGATTCTTTTAAATAGCTTTCTGGTTAAATAATTGAAAATATCCAGGACCACACACAACTCACAGAAATGCCCACTGCTTTTCCTAGTACCCTAAAAGGTAACCATAGCCAGTCTTAGTTTCCTAGCCTTACATTTCTAGCAATATTTTCTTCTGTATAAATTTAAGCATTGATGCTGTTACCTAATGGGAAAGCAGAAGGAAGAGAATGGAATGTCTTATATACCTCATCAATTACATTTCTTTTCTCCTCATCTAATAAATAAGAAAACTAAACTGTTACCCAGAGTGGCCCAGTCATATATGTGTGCCTGTGTTTACATGATTTGAAATTCAGGTCAGAGGCCATTCAAGGGAGAGGAGATCTAAGGCATGGTTGCATCATCTAGGCCACAGGCCAACTCTGAAGTTCCTTTTTGGCAGCTTGTTTATTTACTTGCCTGCCTAGAATGAGAGTTGGGGGTCAGCTGGATCACAAGTTACTGGTTTAAAATAATAGATATGATCTAATGTTGTATGCCGAGTCCTGTCGGTGTCAGAGTGTTAGAATACACCAGACAGAGCCTCACTGAAAAGCAATCTGGTGTTACCAGCAAACCAGTGTTGCACACACGCCCCATGGCCCATGCATTGCACTCCATTGCATGACACCTGAGAGACTGAAGTCTCAGCAGCCATAAGAATGTCCCCGATAGTGTTTATAGTAGTCAGGACTTTTATCAGCCCTATGGACAAACTCATTGTGACACATGTATTTCACTTTATGAAAGTACATTTGCATACAGTGATGGGAGTTTGAAAACATTTTAGCCAAAATGTTTTATGGTCAGGTATAGGCATGCTCCTAATCTCAGCAGAGAGAAGCAGGCAGATGTCTGTGAGTTCAAAGCCAGCTTGGTCTTCACAGTGAGGTCCATGATAGTCAGGACTTATATAGTAAGATTCAATCTTTAAAAATAATTAATTAGGGGCTGGGGATTTAGCTCAGTGGTAGAGCGCTTACCTAGGAAGCGCAAGGCCCTGGGTTCGGTCCCCAGCTCCGAAAAAAAGAACAAAAAAAAAAATTAATTAATTGGATTTTACAACCATCCCTACAATAACATTTTAAGGAAGAGGAAGGAGCAGATGATAAGCACAGAGCTTAGGAGGGAGGAGTGTGCAGGTCAGCAGGGAGCATGTGAGGGAGTAGTGCTTTAGCAGTGATAGCGATAACTGGACCAGCCATCCTTTGGATTAGATTTTCTTACTGTTTTCTAAGTAGGTGTCAGTTGTATTGCCAAGCCCCAGTGGAGGAGTATTTTCTGATGATCATCACCTCCAAGAACAGAGGAAGTCCCTGCTGAGCCTCAGGCGGTGATGTCTGATGTCGCTACTTCCTCTGAAACAGTCGCTGCTTCCACTCACTAGCATGACTTCCACCTCATGTTCCCTCCCGACTGATAATATTTTAATGTACTAGGTTTGTTTTATGCATGAGTGTTTTGCTTATGTGTATGTATGTGCACCACATGCATGCTTGGTACCCATGGAGGTCAGAAGAGGGCATTTGATTCTCTGCATCTAGAGTTGTGGATGGTTGTGAACAACCATGTGGGTGCTAAAAATTGAACCTGAGTCCCCTGAAGGAACAACCATTCTTAACCACTGAGCAATCTCCCCAGCCCTTACTGATAAGCAGTTTGCAAGCATTTCAAAAAAAACAAACAAACAAACACACAAACAAACAAAAATACACACACACACACACACACACACACACTTTGGGGAATTCTTGAGATTATGGAAACTTCTCATTTGTTTGTTGGCTAATAAAATCAGCTGCTGTTTCATACCATAAGATGGCTAAGAACTGCTACCCTCTGAACTGTCTCTTCAGTCACAAGCATCACAGGAACTATCTTACAATGCTAAGTGAGAAGACCCATTTGAACAATCCCACAGTAAGTGTGGAAATGAGAAAGCAGGTGGTATTTAGGCCTGAAACAAAGGCCTGAGAGCTAAGAAAAGAAACGTCCATACAAAGCAAACTGGTCTTGGTAATAATACAGATTAGACCATGCTTACCCAAAGCAGTCAGCTTGCCTCTCGCTTGAGATGTGCTGTGTGTGTTATGTTGTCTCCTCCTAGGGGTGGCTGGAGGTCATGCATCTTGAAAAGGGTAAAAACTCCACTGTACACCCAGCTAACTGACTATAGCTTGCCTTCATAAACAGATTTGACCTGTTCCCTTTGAGGGAAAGCACCCTCTGCTGTGAAGGCCTGAGTCAGAGCGCCCCACTCAAGCAGCAGACAGCAGAGGGAGCTGAGAGCAGGTGTAGAATTGAGAAAAAGCAGGGTCACATCAGTGTAGGCACATGACTCAGCAGAACCCATGTGTGGCCCCAAGCCCAGGGCAAGTTGTTTGAGGCTGAGTTTCCCGTTCCACCCAGAAGTTAGGTAACTCTTTGTCTGCTATTAAATCATGGGAACTGTCAAGCACCATATTTAAGATCTAATCCCTGGGCAGGTGATCCTGACCAACCATACAGGCAGCTGAGACATTTTGACTGGGGCTTTGTGAATTGTGCTTCCTGTAAGCATGTAGTTTGAAGTGAATCTTATCCCCACCTCAGACTTCATGTCATGAAATAACCAAAGGATGACTGAGTAGTCGTTTCTGGGCTTGGTGAAGAGACCTCTTTGACCCGCATTTTCCCAAGTGCTGTCTCTCAAGTTCTAAGATCTTTTGGGAAAGGCCTGTCTTTATATTCATCCTGTCATTCTGTAATGGTGCATTCCATCCAGACTTACTAGACCACCTTTATTTTCTAACTTAATGATCACCTTAGCCAGACATGGTGGCACGTGCTTTAATCCCAGCGCTCAGGAGGCAGAGGCAGGTGGAACTCTGTGAATTCAAGGCCAGCGTGGTCTACATAGTGAACAAAGGCCACATAGATCCTGTTTCAAACACACACAAAAGACTGACTATGTTGGAGCTGGAGAGAAGGCTCAGCAACCCACGTTTGGTATCAGGCACCCATACTGGAATAGCGTGTAGAGTTCTGACTCCTCTTCTGGCCTCTATAAACATCAAATAAAAATAAGAAGGATCCTGATCACCGTCCCCCACCTCTGCACCAGCAACAAGAGCTGCTGCATAAGCTCTCATCCCAGTGATAAACCAATGAAAGACGATTGTTCTCTGAGTGACTTATATGTTGTTTAGGTTGGGGGTTTGTTTTGTTTTATTTCTGATTGAACTGTTAAACTGTTTTTAAGATTTTAGATTTTTTTTTCTTTTCTTTTTTTCGGAGCTGGGGACCGAACCCAGGGCCTTGCGCTTGCTAGGCAAGCGCTCTACTGCTGAGCTAAATCCCCAACCCCGATTTTAGATATTTTAATTCTTAAAAATTTGCATGCTATATATTTTGAGTGTATTCCCCCCCCCCCCCCAAACCCCAAGTCTTCCCCTCCCTCCCTACCCTTTTTCCCCTGGCCCAAAAAAAAAAAAAAAAAAAAAAAAAAGAGCAAATCATAGGTCAAAACAAACAAAAACCAGTAAGACAAATAACAAAACAAAAAGCACCTCAAAAACACAGCACCCATGTTGTATTGGGGCCTGCTCTAGAGTATAGTTGATATATCCAGTGTCACGTGAGTGGAGAAAACTGACCTTCCGTTTCCCCGCAAATATCATTGCAATAGCTTCTTGGTTAGGGGTGGGACTTTGTGTCCCGTTCTCTGTGCTGAGAGGTTTGAACGTTTGCAGGTCTGCGTGTGCTGTCACAGTCTCTGAGTTCTTATGTGAGGCAGCCCTGCTGTGTCTTCAAGTCATCCCCCACCTCTGGCTCTTATCACCTTTCTGCCTCCTCCTCCACATAGATCCCTGAGCCGTGAGGGAAATAGATTTATTTATCTTATTTTACGTGTGTGATGTTTTGCCTGAATGTATGTTTGGGCGCCACAAACATGCCTGGTGCCCATGTGCCTTTGGAGCTAGAAGAGGACATCAGATCTCCTGGAACTGGAGTTACAGATGGTTGGTGTGTATGTGTGTGTGTGTATGTGTGTGTGTGTGTGTGTGTGTGTGCGTGTGTGTGTGTGTGTATGTGTGTGTGTGTGTGTGTGTGTGTGTGTGTGTGTGTGTGTGTGTGTGTGTGTGTGTGCATGTGTGTGTGTAAAAACCCATATACCCTTAAGATATTTCCTCAAGAAAACTTCTAACAGGAAGAACTGATTATTTAAGGAATGGATTTGGAGAGCTCTTGCTACGCTTGACTCTTAGAGTCTACACGGCCAGTGCGCTAGCCCATCCGGCAAGGTGCTTGCCACTAAGCCTGTCAACTGAGATCGAGATCTAGGACTCAGGCGATGAACGGAGTGAGAGGAATGGCTCTCCCAAGTTGTCCTTCTCCTCTCCATGTGTGCCATAGTGTGGCACAAATGGTAAATTAAGTGAAAAACACTAAAGGTAAAGTTCACACTTGCCAACACTATGAGAGTACTCGCTTATCAATAGTGGCTGTTAACAACAATTTCAACTCCCATTAATCTGTTTACAGAAAAACGTCAGATCTCGGCCCTCTGGAGGCAGAGGCAAGGAAATCTCTATGAGTTTGAGGCCAGCTGCTTTATATAGTGAGTTCCAAGTTAGCCAGGACTCTGTAGTGAAACCTTGCCTCAAAAACTCAGATTTCAGCCATCTGTTGCCGTTTGCTTTTTTTCTTTTCTTTTCTTTTCTTTTTGTTTGTTTGTTCCTATAAGCTGTATAAGTTGTGCATCTTTTTTTCTTTTTCTTTTTTTTTTTTTTTCTTTTTTTCGGAGCTTGGGACCGAACCCAGGGCCTTGCGCTTGCTAGGCAAGCGCTCTATCACTGAGCTAAATCCCCAACCAAGTTGCGCATCTTTTGCAGTGTTTTTTGTCTTGGTCCAATGAATAGGAGCAAGGATTTGCAGGATATAAGCTTTCTCTGGATGTGGTTTCCCAGAAGGATGTTGACTGTTCTCACAAACTTGTTTTTGTTGTTCACAGCAAACAGCGGCATAACAAACTCTGGAGATCTCATTCAGATAGTGACCTCTCAGACCACCACGAACCCATCTGTAAACCTGGGCTCGAGCTCAACAAGAAGGAGATGACCACTTCAGCAGACCAGATCACTGAGGTGAAGACTGTGGAGAGCCTTGCAGCCATGCCTCCCGTCTTTGTGGAACATGTGGTCCCACAAGATGTAAATCAGAAAGGACTGCGCACCAAAGAAAGAGTCATCTGCTTGGAGTTTTCTTCACAAGAGTTTCATGCCGGCCAGATTGAAGATGAATTAAACTTAAATGACATTAATGGATGCTCGTCAGGGTGTTGTCTCAGCGAATCAAAATTCCCTCTTGACAACTGCCATGCATCTAAAGCCTTACTCCAACCTGGACAGGCCCCGGACATTGCCAACAAGTTCCCAGACTTAGCGGTGGAAGACTTGGAGACAGATGCACTGAAAGCAGACATGAGCGTCCACTTACTGCCAATGGAAGAGTTGACATCGAGACTGAAAGACCTCCCTATGTCACCTGATCTGGAGTCACCAAGCCCCCAAGCCGGTTGCCAAGCTGCCATCTCTGATTTTAGTACAGATCGCATTGATTTTTTTAGTGCCCTAGAGAAATTTGTAGAGCTTTCTCAGGAAACCCGGTCTCGGTCTTTTTCTCACTCAAGGATAGAAGAGTTAGGAGGAGGAAAGAGCGAGGGCTGTCGCCTGTCGGTGATGGAAGTAGCACCTTCAGAAATGGTGACTGATGACCAGAGAAGCAGCTCTTTGAGTAATACTCCCCACGCATCTGAAGAGTCTTCTGTGGATGAGGACCAGCCGAAGGTAAGACTGCTTCATGGTTTCCTGTGTAATGAAATTCTCACCAAAGAAACTACCGAGGACTTTGCTGTGTTACTGCTGTCTTTGGGAGGGGCTTGGGGGCACTCATCCATGCTAAGCCAGTCTATAGCACTGAGCTTTACCCCTGGCCCTGACTTGTTTTTAAGCAGCATGTGTATAAGTTGGCCGTTCACATGAGTGAAGATGCCTGGACAGGTGAAAGGAGTTCGATTCCCTGGAGCCTGAGTCGCAGGAGCTTGGGAGCTGCCCACCATGGGTGCTGTGCACTGAGCTCTTGTCCTCTGTACTCCTCCTAACCACTGAGCCTTTTCTTCAGCCATTTGGTTCCCTCTTGATGATAGTAAAGATTTCCCTAGTAAATGGTAAAGCAATGCAGCCGAGAATCCCTTTACAACAGGGCACTTCCTTAAGGATCGTATCTTTTCAGACTTTGGTGTCATTCTAGATTTATTTTGTGTATAAATATTTTACATGAATGTATAAATGTGCCTCACACGTGTCCCTGGTGCCCACAGAAGTCAGGAGAGGGCTTCAACTTCCCTGGAACTAGAGTTAACAGATGGTTGTGAGCCACCATGTAGGTGCTGGGAATCAAACTTAGATTGTCTGCAAAAGCAGCAAGTGCCCTTAACTTCCGAGCCATCTTGCCGTCCCCTGTGGGAAGCATTTCTGAAGGAGATGATACTAGAAGAGAGAACTAGCCAAAGCCAGTTTTCTGGACCCTGGCACTCAGGTCAAAGCTCAACAGTGATGAGGGCCACAAGGCCACCTGAGTGAGATGGTGCCTGAGAGGACAGGCTTGTTTGGGAAACGATTTGTCTCAGAAAGTTTACAAGCTAGACATGGATGGTAAATAGTTGCTGGAGTAGCAAGATGTCCATGCCGAGCTCGGTGACGCCATTAGTGATATTAGTGACGTTATCCCTAGTCCTATGCAGCTCAAGCATCAAAAGGTAGTTTGGGGGATAAATCTGGGAGCAGTCAGTCTCCTAAGGCTCCTAGGTGGCATATGTTTTGTTTGGTTTTGTTTTTCAAGACAAAAGGCTATGTGTAGCCTGAGCCTTACCCTTCCTGCAATTCACTTAGTAGTGTGAGGCTGGCCTCCAACTCAGAGATCCTCCTGCCTCTGCCACCCAAGTGCTGGGATTAAAGGCATGTACAATCATGCCTGATGATATATGATTTCTTATAAACCATTTCAGAAGTAAGAGGAAATGACACAAATGGTCAGAAGTTGCTTTGTTTGGCTGTTTTGAACAAAATCTCAAGTTTACTCTAACGTACACAACTCCCCTAATGACCTCACTGGGCTGCACTGAGGTGTGTTTATTTTGCAGCACTAAACATAGGGTCCTGTACAGCAGACAAGCACTTTACCAACTGAGCTTTATGCCAGCCTTGGTTAGATACCTGAGATCTGGTCATTTCCTCCTACTCTGTCTTCATCTGCTATTTCTTCGAAGTACCTCAAGACAACGATTGCTTCTACTTGTGTTGTATTTGTTGTGTTTCTATGGAAAGTCAGGGCATCTAAGCTCTCTTTATGAACTACACAGTGTAGTGGCATTGACAGAAATAGCCTTCCTCCTGAGTTCTTGGTCACGTGAGCACTCCTTCCATGGCCCGTGCATGTAACAGGCTCACCAGTTCTGCCAAGATCACCTCTGCTTGATGTCCTGGCAGATTCCCCCAAAGGCAAGACTGACCTTGTTAGTTTATACCAACTAAGACTGTGAAAGGATAAAGGCCAGCACAATTCCTAAGGAAATACTGTATTTTGAAGTCTTACATAAAATGTTAACAAGAGCCTGACAGTCATAATGTACTGACTTTTAAAGGACCATGCATAGATTTTTGAAGTTAATTTTTTTTTTTTTTTTTTTTTTTTTTTTGCAGTGGGACCTGATTTTCGGGGAGGGTGTGTCCTGTCCTAAATCGATGGGCATTGTTACCTTGGACAGGAGTAAATATCTACCCTGTAAAGGAGGAGAGGGATTCCCTTGAGAAGAAGGGTTCTAAGGCTGCTGAGGGAAGTGGCTGGCTAAGCCAAGTCTACTTTCCCCAGAAGGAGCCACACAAAACTGAGGGATTGTTGCCAGGTGTAGGGTACATGCTTTTAACCTTAGTGCTCGAGAGTCAGAGACAAGCGGACCTCTGAGTTCAAGACTAGCCTGGTCTATGGAATGAGTTCTCCTGTCTCAGGAAGGAAAGGGAAGAGCTGGAGAGGGTGGGCGGAGGTGGCTGTGACAGGCCTTTAATCCCAGCACTCAGCAGACAGAGCCTGGTCTATGGAGGGAGGGAGTGAGCTCCAGGACAGCCAGCTGCACAGAGAAATCCTGTTGGGATGGGGGAGGAGGGAAGGGAGGGGGGAGGGGGGGAGGGAGAAAGGAAAGGGTTAGAGCAATGGCTTATCAGTTTAAAGTACCTGTTCTTGCAGAAGACCTGGGTTTGATTCCTAGCACCTATATGGTAGTGAATAACTATTCATAATTCTTTTTTTAAAGATTTTTATTTATTATGTATAAATACAGTGTCTCTGTCTTCAGACACACAAGAAGAGGACATCAGATCCCATTACAGATGGTTGTGAGTCACCATGTGGTTGCTGGGATTTGAACTCAGGACCTCTGGAAGAGCAATCAGTGCTCTTAACCACTGAGCCATCTCTCCATCTCTTCAACTATTCATAATTCTGTTTCCAGGGTCCGATGCATTCTCCTGACCTTTGAGGGCACTAGGCATGTGTATGGTGCACATACATACATGCAGGCAAACACTCACACACTACACATAAGACTTAAAAATCTTGAAAGAAAGGAAAAAAAGAGAGAAATTTAGAGATTGTGAGATCAAATACAAAGCACATTCTCCCAGCCAGGAGGAACAGTAATGTGGGTGATCTGTTGAAAGCTATGGAGAGAGAAAGTAGCAATAAATCTTCACATCATACATCAGATGGCAGCCACAGCCATCTTGCCCTGTCTTATACTGGGCATATTGAACTGGCCACCAAGCATTTGAAAGAACTGGGATCACCACCTGGTTAAGTTACTATCACATTAGAAGTTAATATCCCATCTAGGAAGAGGTTTCATTTATTTCTTTATAGTCTAAGTCCTAGAAGCTAGTAGTACTGTGAAAATATGGATTATAATAGCCCCCATAGCTATTCGCACATTTTAAAACAAAGTTCTGAATTAAAATCTTGCTTGAGTAAACAGAACAAACTTTAGTAAACAGTGATATACCTTATGCATTTTTTGCCTCCTGCCTTGATGATAAATCCTGTTTTGTTCCCGTGGTCTGACAGCACAGTGAACCTATGCACTTGGAACCATAACTTAGGTTCTCATAAACAGGTTCTCTCAGATCACAGGGTTATTACTAAGTGAAATACTAGCATTTTGGTGAGGCCGCAATTTACCATAACCATCTCACTATTTTCTCTTCATAGGCAGTCTCAGAACTTGTCAGCCCAGACATCATCATGCAATCTCACTCAGAAAATGCAATTTCAGTCAAAGAAATTGTCACTGAAATTGAGTCCATTAGTCAAGGAGTTGGGCAGGTTCAGTTAAAAGGAGACATCCTCTCTAACCCATGCCATACACCAAAGAAGAACACCATTCATGAGCTGCCCCTGGAGAGAGTACAAGGCCCTGAGAACAAACCTGGACATTTGGAGCAGGATGAGAGTTTCTGTAGTGTCCAACCAGAACTAGCCAGAGACTCGGGGAAGTGTGCCCCAGAGGAGGGCTGTCTGCCCACACTCTCATCCACAGTAGACTTGGAAGAAGAGGAACCAGTTGAGGGCGAACATGACTGGGGCCCAGGGACGCACCCTGGTGCCAAGTGGTGCCCTGGGTCTGTGAGGCGAGCCACCCTGGAGTTTGAAGAGCGCTTGCGACAAGAGCAGGAGAACCATGGGACAGCCTCTCCAGGTCCCACGTTATCCAATCGCAAAAACTCTAAGAATGACACTTCTGTGGCAGACCTAATGCCAAAATGGAAAAGCGATGAAACCGCCCCAGAGCATTCATTTTCCCTCAAGGAAGCCGAGCCAAGCAAGGGTAAAGGGAAGTGCAGTGGTTCTGAGGCCGGACCCCTGTCCCACTGTGAGCATAATCCCGCTGCTGCAGCCCCCCAGCTGCTGGAGCATCACCCCTCGCCAGCTCCTCAGGACGGCCTGGGGTCAGAGAGAAGTAAGAAGCAGGAGGAAGACCTGAGGAAGCAGAGGACTGTGGTTTCAAACCAGGAATGTGAGACACAGGCCGCCCTTCTTCCCCTCCCCAAGAAAATAGAAATCATTGAGTATACACCAACAGTTACGTCACTTGATCACACTGAGCCAGGAGGTGAGACAGCACCCAGCAAAGAGAGTGCGAAGCAAGAGCTGAGGAAGGTGAAGATGGAGAGGTCTATCACTATGTTTTGCGCTCTGGATGAAAATCTGAACAGGACTCTGGACCCCAGTCAGGTTTCTCTGCGTCCCCAAGTGCTACCTCTGCCTCATTCTTCCTCTGAGTATGACAGGCTCATTGACCCAACCCCTATGTTAAGTAGCCCTCAAGACAAAGGGGACAGCCCATCCACACCCTTCAAGACACCAGCGCGTTTGGTCGGTTGCAGTACCCAAGGAGCATCTGTCAGCTTGGATTGTTTGCATCGCCATTCTGTGCTTCACCTGGAAGGCTGCACAGAGCAAAGCAGTACCACAGACAGCAGACTGTCTTCAGAGCACGTTAACTGGGAGGACAGCCAGGGGGACTTCCTTTCCAGTAGTACTGGAATGGCACACATGTCCTCTCCATTAACAAATGAAGACCTAAGTTTAATTAACAAACTTGGTGACAGTGTTGGCGTGTTACCGAAAAAACTGGATCCATCACCGGAAGCCTGTCGAATCCCACATAGCTCTAGTAGTGAAAATATAAGAGATCTCAGCCACGGCCCTGGTGTGGTGAAGGAGCATGCTAAAGAAATTGAGTCTCGAGTCATCTTCCAGGCAGCGTTCTCCAAAACGTCACAAATGAGGCGCTCAGTTTCGCTGGCCAAGTTGGGTTACCTGGACCTTTGTAAAGACTACTTACCGGATAGAGAGCTTGGCTCCTCAGAATCCCCTCATCTCAAATTGCTTCAGCCCTTCCTCAGAACAGACTCAGGCATGCATGCCTTGATGGTCCATGAGCCCTCAGAAAGCCCAGGTGCCCACCCGAACCCACAGCCCACCAAGTATTTTGTAGAGCAACTCAAAACAACAGAGTGTGTTGTGCAGAGCAAGCCAGTGGAGAGGCCCCATGTGCAGTATGCCAAAGAGTTTGGTTACAGTCAGCAGTGTTTGCTCCCCAAGGCAAGACCAGAATTGACTAGTTCTGAAGGAGGCCTTCCTTTGCTACAGACACAGGGTCTGCAGTATCCAGGCCCCTCTCCAGGGCTGGCTGTGGCACCCCGTCAGCAGCATGGCAGAACTCACCCCCTTAGGAGACTAAAAAGAGCAAATGATAAAAAACGGACAACCAACCCCTTCTATAACACCATGTGATCCTGAGCCCATACACGTGATTTTCTAAGAAAATGTTTGTTAAAGGGGCGGTGTAATATGTAAGGAACATGCACTTTATTGGTTAATTTTATAATATTTTTGGTCATTTTACTGTTCCTGGCTCATGCAGGGTTTGGGTTTTTCCATGTGTGTGCGTGCATGTATGTGTGCGTGTGTGTACATGTACTGATTTGGATGACAAGATCATTTTATCATTTTTTTATTTTTAAAAAATTCAAACCTCAAAAAAATTTTTTTCAAAGAGCACCTTTATCAAAGGCAAATTGCTGTTTTTCAGTCTACTGCCACCTGTCTCTTCTCATTTTGCCCTCTGAGAAAAGACACGCCTGCTTGGTTGAGGGAAAGAAACAGATGGGGTGGGTGGCACAGAAGCTGGGAACTGGAAATCTCACCCAGGCCTGAGGAGACCTGTTTGCTGAAGGGCAGAGGGATGTGGCTGCTCTCAGCCTCACTCCGCCCTCCTCCGCTGGAGTACATGAAGTTGCAGGCTCTGCTCTGCTTTCAGAGGCAGTTGAGACTCCGTTTCTTCTGATATTCCAAAATGCATCAATCATTACAGAAAAGGGAGTGATAATTGGCCTACTGACAGAAACTACGAAGCAAAATATTTTAAGTTTCCCCAAGAAAACAATCTGAAAGTCAAAGGGAACCCTAATCGAAATTCAAGGTCATCTGTAGAGAAATATATTAAGAGAGAAGGTAGGGTCAAAGGTGGAAACACAGCCCCTGAGTCACTGTGGGGCCAGTGGAATCCACGCAGGTGAGTCCTGGCCCCATCCGCCGGGTCTCCGCCTGCCCAGTGACAGGCTCTGCCTCCGCCTCCCAACTAAAGACCTGGAAACAGGCTTTAAAGACAGCAAAGTCGGCTGTGCTTGTAAAGTGAGTGCATGCTGTGGGCTTTAACCCTGTTACTTGAATATTCTGTGGGCCTTCTGAGTTTAATGGTCGTGGTTTTCCAATTGATTTCTTCTCTCTTGCTGTTTCCCCATCCTTCCCTTAGTTCCACAAGTTATATTTTAATTGTTACATTACATACATAGAACCTATTGAACACAAATTTTTCTGTTATCCCTGTTAACACTTGACGCAAGTTTTTTCCCCTAATTTTTCCTAGATTTGTCTTTTCTCTACAGTTCATACACAGTATTTATGTACATAATGTCACTTTTTTAATGTTTCATGATTGATATTGTGGGTCTTTTGATTTATTCTTGTTAAGGAGTAGAGTTGCAACTGGAAAAGAGAGAAACACCAGAAATAAACTGGTAGTTTTGGGTAGAAATCTTTATTTGTTTTAAATAAAAACTTGTCATAGCCAGCTCCTGCCAAATTAAGTACTTCCTCTTGAGAAGAACCCCCTGCAGGCTCCCACTAGATCACACTGAACACTGGCTTCTGTCTGAGGCTGAAGTCCCAGGTCATTGTTTGCCAGTACTTGAAGCACAGCTAGATATGTGTCTTCGATGCCTAGACTAGAAGCTCCCAAAGTGAGGCTGAGAGGCTGGGGCGGCTCAGCGCTCGGCCAAGGGCACAGATTCCATTTAGGATACCGTTGCTTTGTTGCTGTCCTGCCGCTCTTTAACGCTGGACTGCCTGCTGGAGACGTGCCCCTGAGCATAGTACAGAAAACATCTGGAGGTACCCACAGCTCAACAGAACTGAAGAGGGCTACAGACTTGCCTCCTGCTTGCTTTTGTTGATATCCACATTGCTGAGGATTGTCTGGGTAGGAGCCAGGGACTTAGGTTTTTAATTCATCATAGCCCTAATTGGAAAAAGACACACAGATTATCTTTAGAGACAGAATTTGGAGGGAGCAGGTAGTAGGATACAGGAAAGGTAGACTGCCTCCATTTTCAAGTGCTCCAGAGCTGGGAGTCTACTTGGCATACAAAGCCATGGTTGGTTCTGACATTACTGCCAGGAAGCAATTAGCGACCACCTGCTGATAACGTGTGGTGTAGAAGTCATATAGATTTGTGCTGTCTTTCCTAGTCCCTTTAAATGTCACAGCTTTGTGAAGAGTCCCAGATATTTGTGTGCTGTCTCATTAGGTGGGATGTATCAGTGCGAGGGAGGCTTGGGAGGCAAGATGGTGGATTCCAGGACCCATCTGCTACCAGTATAATGGGAGGACAAGAAATTATGATAGGGTGAGGAGTGTTTACATCAAGGTAGAGAGAGTGCATCACCCAAAAAATAATAATAAAGGCTGGGTGTAGTGGCTCATATCTGTAACCCTAGCACTTGGGAGGCTGAGGCAGGAGGATTACTATGAACTGGATGCCAACTTGAGGTACAGAGTGAGACCCTGTCTCAGAAACAGTAACACCAATATGCTACACATTATCAGCAATGGACGCTGCTCTCTCATCTCCCAGTATAGAATGGCTTCACTGTGTCTCTCACAGCAGAGACTGAAAAAATGCCCAATGAGGGCACTAGGGGGCAGAGGGACAGACAGACAGACAACAACACCTGTTTTTGTTTTCAAGGTTTAAAGAATGAAAGAAACCATCTTCTGCTGTCTTCTTAATTGTATTCCTTATCATTGAACTCACCTGCCTAGGTATCTTCCACACAGAGTCTATGATTCAGCCATGCCAAAGGGTCTTGCCAGCCCTCCAAACCCCAACACTTGGGTTGCTCCTAAGTCATGTTTATGGTTAAGGCAGATGCGTAGTAAGCTGTTGAAGACTTGACTTTAGCATTTGATCATTTCAGTTTGTCTCTCTCTTTTTTCTGTTCATGGAAAGCCTGGGCCTGACTCTGACAAACTGCTGAGCAGGACAAACCTTGACCTCCTGACTTCTTGCTCAATGCCTCTGTCTCTCTCTCTGCTGTTTTTAGACCACTGTAGTCTCATCAGTAGGTCTGGAAAAGTGTGTAAGCACACATGTGAGCACTTGGGGGAGCTGACATTTCAGTGTCTGGGCTAACAGCCCCAGGAGCAGGCAGGGTTGAAGCGGTAGCCTGACTATATTGAGCTATTTCTGAGTATAGGGAGAGACCCCCAGCCCTTTGTTGTTTTTGGAAAGAGCAGCAGTGGGTGGTGTGGACACAGTACAGTTGGGAAGACCTCATCTCAGTTTGGTTGCCCCTTGCTCGTTTTAACACGTGTTCCTGTCCTGTACTCCTGCCCCTTCAGCATCTCTAGTGTTTTTCCCACTGTACCTTCATCTCTGCTGCTATTTCCTTCCTTCTCATTCTGGGAACTATAAAAGCTCCAGGGACAGCCTGGGGACACGTCCCAGGCTCCAAGGCCTCCTGCTCCTGAGCCCAGACACTTCCTCTGACACAGTGGCTCACAGGACTCTGCACTTGAGGGTCTTTCAGTAAAGATGTTCTGTGAGAGTTGGGTTTTTTATTTTCTAAGAAAGCATTATGCAAAAAGTTTTAAGGGCATTTTAAAGAAAAGCCATTTTTATTGGCTTTTTCAAACAACTATCTGTGGATACTTTGTTTACTTTGTGAGTATTAAAATATGCATCATCGTGGTGGCCTCGGGCACTGAAGCCATGGCTGTCCTATGAGTCCTCCCCCAGAGAAAATGCCATACTCTTGTCAGCCCTTGTGGATAAGTGGGTCAGATGTGGAGCTGCTCTCCATCTGTGTCCTGTACTGGAGTCCAGCAGTCTTTTCTCAGTGCTGGTGTGTCTCCATAGTGATGGTTGTGATGGTGAATGGGTAGTATGGTTGTTTGGTTTTTGCTTTTTAATGGTAGACAAGGTGACATTCCGTTGTTTCAGCACCAGTCCAACTTAAAAAAAGATCATAGACTTCGTTATCCCTTCCAAAAGATGAAGCATGTATTGGACCTAAGTACACGTGTCGCCTCGACTCATCTGGCACCCGTATCAGGAAAAGGCCTTCCAGCAAAGCAGGAAGCTGCACCCTCCTCTCCCCAGGGCTCGGGACCTCTTGATGCCATGAAGAGCTACTGCAAGGTGCTTCTGTACTGCTTCAGCCTGGAGCAGAGGTGACTAGGCCTGGCTTCAGCTGTGAAGAGAACCAGCCTCATCTCAGTGCCCCAGAGATCTAGGACGGGATTTCTAAACTGGAATCACCCCTTATCAGCTTGAAGAGCCCCACCCCCACCCCAGGACTCGGGCTGGTGCTGCCTTCTGTCTTCACATGGATGCCAGTGACAGTGGCGGCATCCTGCCCACAGAGAGCAAATGCCCCAAATGAAAAGCTAAGGAACTGACGTGGTGTTCCCTAGTCAGTAGCCCACTAGGAATTGATGGGTTGGGTTTGGTTTGACTGTAATTTGCTTGGCATAGCTAAAGGTGCCTTCCCCTCCCCCAACCCCCTCTGAACTTTGCTTTGTAAGACTTGCTTGAAACCCAAACAAGTCCAAAAGACTCGCACTGACTGTTACCTTCGACCAGGCTATCCCAAACTTCTCTATGCTCTCGTTTTATTAACAGCAGGTGCTCCCTGGAATCTCTGGGACCTTTCTGAGGCATTTGAAGCAGAACATGAGTGGTCTCATCTCCTTCCTTAATCCTGGTGGTTGGGATGTCCCACTTGTATCATAGTTGTTTTTATTAGTACTGATGTGCTCCGCTGTTTTTAAATGTGAACTTGTGCGCAGATGTGCAGATTCAATGTTCTTGTTACAGATTGAATAAATTTTTATTTTGAAGACAAAATGTTTGTTTCAGGTGCTGACAAAAGGTGGGGAAGGTGGGGGGTTAGAAAACAGCATGGACAACAGACAGACCAGCACACACTGAACAACTTTAGTGTGGGGAAATAAATATATACACACATGTACACACAGGCATTTGTTTATGTGTATGTATATAACCTACCTTTCACAAAAGACTGCATAGGAAACGGGATTACCAAAAGGTACAGACAATGAGACTCAAGTCAAGTGACCAGGCTGGGAACTTGGCTAGTCAAAGAGTCAGTCACTCACAGAAGCTGTCACCTGAATGTGAGAATGAATAAGCAAAATTCTTCTGCCAGCTGTGGTGCAGAGTGACTGGTGTGGGACATCTGTGGTGACCTGCTCAAGCAGTGACTGGATTTGTTGGGTGAGTGACCTCACCAGACATTAGGACAGAACAAACAAGTTTTCAGCACAGTGAGTCTACTAGGCTGGGGAGATGGCTCAGTGGTTAAGAGCACTGGCTGCTCTTCCAGAGAACCAGGCTCAAATCCTAGCACCCACATGGCAGCTCACAACTGAAACTTCAAGATCTTGACAACCTCACACACGCAGGCAGGCAAAGCACCAATGCACATAAAAAAGCCTAAAAACAGGCTACAAAGCCCAAATACAGCACTATCTGGGGGAGCTCTATTATCAAAACAGAATTTCTGATGTTATCAAAGAAAATGCCAGCCTACTACTATCTGAATCAGCCAAGTGAGTGGAACACTGCTGTTCTCTACTGTGGTACATGATGGTGAAGGCATATGATCACCTCACAAAATATTCCAGGAGTGCTTGGGCTCCTGACCAACTAAAGTCTTGGCTTTGTAGACAAAGCAAATGGACCAATTCATATCTCAGTTGTCAGATCTCTTTCAGAAAATGAGTTTATGAAACAAAATTCCTGTTAGCCTCATGGATTGCAGTTTAGAACCCACTGACAGTTCTATGGAGGCGCCAAGCCCAGGCTTCTTTGCCTGACTGGTGTTTTGTTTTTAACTTTGTGTGTATAGTTTTTCTGCCATGTATGATGGTGCACCACATATGTGTGTGGTACCTGTGGAAGCAAGGAGAGGATATTGGCTCCCCAAGAACTGGAGTTATAGATGGTTGTAAGCTGCTGTGTGGGTTCTGAGAGTTGAACTTGGCTTACCAGAATGAGCCTCCAGAACGGTGTGAGCTAACCATGTACCTGAAATCTTAAGGTAAAAAACTGGAGTTTTTCTGTCCTTGTGGTTATGCACACATAGAAGCCATGAATTCTCTGTGTAGCACCAACAATTCTGGTTCTGTTCCTCTACAAGTCACTGAATACCTAAGCCCTTCCTGAGGAACAAGCTTATAGTCACCCACGTGCTCCTGCTCTCTCTCTCTCTCTCCTCTCTCCCCTCTCCCCTCCCCCTTTCTCCTCTCCTTCTCCTCCCCCCTCTCTCTCTCTCTCTCTCTCCCCCCCCACACACACACACACGCTGGTCTCTGGAAAACTGTGCACTATGAGCTGCCTGAAATTGGCCCCATACTGCCCTCCAGAACCTAAGATGAGAGGGAAGAAATCATAGGCAAGCATTGAGTAAACAGCAACTCAGGGAACTGGCTGTATTTTATCTTCTTGACCTTGAGCACTACTTAAGACTGTGGGTCTTGGGGATGAGTGATTCTTCCCTAAAATAGAGGGATCATCTCAAAGAAAGCCCAGAGGGCTAAACATCATCTTCAGAGTCGGTCTCTCTGGCCTCTAAAATGTGGCCAAATATCTGTGCCAACATCTTCCCCTTGAACCTGGTGCTGGGAGTTCACTTTTCTCTGCTTGATCTCTGAGCTACCGACTTAAGCCGTGCTCATGGAACCTTCTAATAGGGATGAAATGCCTATACCGGTGCCAGTGTTTTAAATTCTCAAACTATCGCCATCGCTATTAATAAACAGCCTAGCCTCACAGTTCCCCTGGGCCAGCCTAGACCCCACCAAGCGACTGACACGATTCCCCCAGAGTATCTTCTAGGGCCTCTTCCCGGCGGGTCGTGACTGTTTGGGGACAACCCCGCCCGCTGGGAATGACTAAATTAGCTGCGCGATTGCGGCAGGAATGCGGCGCGCAGGCACCTGATCTCGCGCGGTGGCTCCCAGTCTCCGTGTCCCGCTTTGGACCAAGCGCCTGGGCCTCCCGATCCTGTGTGCGAGGGGCGGAGGGAGGCACGAGGCACGAACACCCCGCAAGCGCACGCACACTTACTTTTCCCGTTTTACCGCCGAGTTGAGACGCCGGACTTTCCCGCGCTGGACAAGGCGTGGCCGCTCTGGCCTGGCCCTGCCCCCGTCCGGCCCCGCCCCCTCAGGTTGATGGCAGCAGCAGCTGGGACTGCAGCGGAGCCTGCAGCCGAGAGCCGCAGGCAGCGGCCGGAACTCGCTGGCCTGAACGCACCGACGCCTCCTCCCTCGTCCCTCCGCGTACCCCGGCCCGCTCCGCAGAGGAGTCGCATCGTGAGCACCTCCGCCCGGCTTAGGACCAGGTACCCCCCTCCCTGCCTCCGCCACCGCAGCCAACGGCTCTAGAGGGGGCAGAGGTCTGCGCCCCCCCTTCCCCCGCCTCTAAATTCAGTCCGGCAGGGCGGACTTGGTGTCTATATTTGGCCGGACAGCGGCTGGCGAGGAGACACCTAGTCTCACACGAACGCACTGCCGGGGCAGGAGGCTGGAGGAGGGCGCGAGTAGGCCGGCCTTCAGGCCTGGGGCTGCAGAAGTGATTTGAAGGGCACATGGATGCCCGGGCTGGGGAAGGGCAGGAAGCAGTTGACCTTTGGGAGAACCTGCCATGTTCCCTTGAGAACAGTGGCAAGCATAGCTAAGCTCCTAGCTCCAGAAACTGAGGTCGAAGCACCTCAGAAAGAGGACCTCACCTCCTCCCTGCTTACACATCTGGTCCTTGCAGGCTCCCACCCTCAAGAGAACCTATTAGCCAGCACAGGAGGCATCGCACCCAAGAAGCTGGACTAAAGTGTGATATTTGTGTCAGATGACCACAGTCAGGGCTCCCCGAGAAATCGGTGCATGGTAAAATGGACGGAAGGAAGATCTGCCTTACACTACCTACTCCCGCATACCCAGACACCACGGGAACAGGGTTAACCGGAGGGCTTTTCCCTTGGCGAATCTGTAGAAAGAGACACGTCTGCTTGAATCTGCCAGCGATGTGAATGTGGGCTCTTGAGGGCTGCAGTCCTACCTGCTAGGGTTCAGTGACTAAGAGTGTGCTGAGTGGGGCGCCTGTAGGAGGGACAAACACTTGCAAAGAGGTGCTCATCCATGCCTAGCAGCAGGAGGGGACCCACTGACACTGCTCCTCCAAACATTCAGTCGGGCAGGAAGTTTCAGCCCTGTGTCAGCCTCTGCCATTCCTCCTAGCTTGTGTGTCTACGAAGTGGTGAGACCCCCCTCCCGCCCGCATCCTTGTCCCTCATATTAAACATGAGACAGGTGCCAAAAACCTGCCTCTGACTTTGGTCACTTTGAAGATCCTTGACAGATAATCCTACTTCCTCGCTCCTCCCTCCCACAGCTCACAGGATTAAGGACCAGCCTGCCTCTAGGCTCTGATATCTTTGCCCCAGCCATGAGCCGGCGAGTGGTTCGGCAAAGCAAGTTCCGCCATGTGTTTGGTCAGGCAGCAAAGGCCGACCAGGCCTATGAGGACATCCGGGTATCCAAGGTCACATGGGACAGCGCCTTCTGTGCCGTCAACCCCAAATTTCTAGCCATTATTGTGGAGGCTGGAGGTGGAGGCGCCTTCATTGTCCTGCCTCTGGCCAAGGTGAGGGATTCGGGGAAGGAAGTAACTGGGAGGGCACTGGGCCCGGGGTCTCTGGGATATCCCACACCAGCCTTTTCTCACTGAAGTCCAGGCCTCCAACTGAAAGGCAGTCTGTGCGGATTGGATACTCTGTCTTTGCCAAACCCACAAAGAATGGTGGGGAAGGGCAATAGCAGGGTGACCTGTGCCGCTCTCTAGGCCATGAAGCGCCATGTTGCTAGCAGAAACCAAGATGGGAGTTAATAATGGAGATGGTTAGGATGCAGCAGACTAAGATCCAATCAGACTCTGACCTTATCTTTCCCTAGTGTCTGAGAGAGACAGAGACAGAGACAGAGGACAGGAGGAGGGAGGGAGAGAGAGAGAGAGAGAGAGAGAGAGAGAGAGAGAGAGAGAGAGAGGAGCATGTTCAGACTCTGATCCTGGGAGTGGGATGAAACTACAAAGCCAGAGCCCTCCTCTGCACACGAGGGAAAGGAAGGGGCCGGGCACGAACTGCCACCTTTGCAGACACTTAGCCATCTGTACCCCATGATAGATACCCCAAAGCATAACCTTGACCTAGATACCAAGCCCTATACCTTGCTAAAGAAGGCCTCGCATGTGGCAGGGGCGGGAAGAGACCTGACAATAGCCTATGACTCACGCTGGACAATGCAGACACCGTCCAGAGACACCATCCCAAGGGCTCACATTTCAGCCAGAGCCGCCTCCTCCGGCCGTATGACTGCCATTTAGACACCCTCTCTCCCAACTTCGTGCTCTGGGCCAATGCCAAGCCCGCAGAGTCTTCATAGCTCCCACGATTTACTCATGAAGACAAAATGAAGAGTGAGCGGCAGCCCCGGGTAAGGGAGATTCAGCACTGAGATCACCTACTGCTCCAGGCTCCAAGGTGAACCCGAGGGAGAGAGGGCTGCCTCAGGGCCTAAGCCACTGCATTCAGGGTCACTCACTTACACCTCTTTCTCCAGGGACTTGCCCAAGGTACTCAAGTACATCCTCCTCACAGGATTCCCCAGCCCAGCCCTGGGAAGACCACGGCAAGATCAGCCTAGGCCAATAAACATAATGAGACTTCATGTTGGAAAACAAAATCCTTCTCTAAATGTCTTTTGAAGAACACGGGACTGTAATTCCAGTCTGTGTTCTGTGTCCTGCTGTGCGCCCATCCTGCCTCTCTGAATCAGATTCCCTAAGGCAAACGATTTCACTCTGCGTCTCCAGCAAAGTTCAAGTAGACTGGGGGTGGGGCGAGGTTAGAGACTAAGAAAGGTTCGCAAAAAGAAAACCAATAACACAGAATCGAGAGGTAAACAAATCTACCGCCCACTCCAAAACCACTTACAGGAGAACAAGTGCCTGGGATGCAGCTAAGTGGTTGACCATTTACTTAGCGAGCGCCAGACCTGGGTTCCGTTCCCAGCAGTGCTTGTGAGTGCACGTGCCACACACGCACACGCACACGCACACACACACACAAATGCATGACAGTGGTCCCATATCTCCTTCTCTGACCCCTCCAGACAGGACGAGTGGATAAGAACTACCCACTGGTCACTGGACACACTGGCCCTGTGTTGGACATTGACTGGTGCCCACACAATGACAACGTCATCGCCAGTGCCTCAGATGACACCACTGTCATGGTAGGAGCCAAGGGGATGCTGCTAGGCTGGGCAGGGGAGAAGGGAGGTGCCTCACCTGTGCTGGGGAAGGTGATAGAAGGGGCAGAGGCTGGGAGATTTGCCCTGTCCTGCCCAGTTCCCAGATTATTTTTAGTTAAATACATACTGGCGCCCTCCCAGAATGCACTGCCTAGAACTAATTATAACCATGGACAACTTGGGGCCCTAAGAGCAGGGGTGCAGCACTCTGAAGTTTTCTTGACAGAGTGAGTGAGGTAGTCTTTGGAGAGGTCGCAATACTGCTGGGTTCTGAACTGCTGCTTCCAGGTGCTGGTACTGCCAGGCTTTGCCCTGTATTTGACCCGTACCACTCAAGAGGACTTATAGCACTAAGTGGGCGGAGCCACCTCTGTATCCCACCTACTTGTTGCCTTTCTTTCTACCTAGGTGTGGCAGATTCCAGACTACACCCCAGTGCGAAACATCACAGAACCTGTCATCACACTCGAGGGCCACTCCAAGCGTGTGGGCATCCTGTCTTGGCATCCTACTGCCAGGAATGTCCTGCTCAGTGCAGGTCTGGGGTGGGGCTATGGAGGGTCGCTACCATAGACGTGGGGGAGAGTGAGGAAGGCGGGGCTCAGGTGATATGCCTGGTCACTCTGGACAGGTGGTGATAATGTGATCATCATCTGGAATGTGGGCACTGGGGAGGTACTGCTGAGCCTAGACGACATACACCCTGACGTCATCCACAGCGTGTGTTGGAACAGCAATGGTAGCCTGCTAGCCACCACTTGCAAGGACAAGACCTTGCGTATCATTGACCCCCGGAAGAGTCAAGTGGTTGCGGTGAGTACCTGGCCTAGCTGGCTATTCCCTAGCACCCCTTGTTCAATACCAGCTCTTAGCGCCTGATACCCAGTCATCAGAGTCCCAGTTTTTACCTGTTTTATCCCTACTCCAGAGATTAGTCATGACGCCCCCCCCTCACCCCTTGCAGGCTCAACAGCCTCAATCCCTACCCTGAGTAAACTCCCAGACTGCAACCCTCTGCCTGCTCCCGTTCGCTCCCCTCCCATACATCTAAGAGCTCTGAGGAGGGCTCCTTGCTTTGAGATTGAGGAGAGAAGCTGGAAACTCCATCTTCCAACCAGAACCTGCATGAAATCTGAGCCCCAGGACCCTCTCCTCTCAGATATCCAACGCCATCTTCCATGGTCTGGGACCTGACCACCGAGACCTGACCCTCCCCCCACCCACTGCCCCATTGGGTGGGGAAGAAACAACCCTCAAGCGTTGCTTGTCCCAGCTGGGTGCCCTGGGAGGGCAATGGCCCTGTCCTGGCCAGCCTCCTTCTAACCTGGGGTGTGAGGTGCCTGCATGTCGGCTTGGAGCACTGGCGTGGCGCGGCTGGGAGCTGGAAGGGAAGGTGGGCGGGCACTCTAACCCGCTAACCCTGCGAGCAGGAGCGAGCCCGGCCTCACGAGGGCGCCCGCCCGCTGCGGGCCGTCTTCACCGCAGACGGGAAGCTGCTCAGCACCGGCTTCAGCAGGATGAGTGAGCGGCAACTCGCACTCTGGGACCCGGTAGGCCAGGCCAAGGCGGGCGCATTGGCTCGCTTTGCAGGGTCAACCAGGAGGACCCTCCTGAGTGGTGACCGCGCCCAAGAGGCCCAAGTGGAGCCCAGGGCTTCCTTGTGGGTAGAGCACCACAGCAACCCCAGGAGGCCTGCAGACATCACCTGCCCCAGTGATCAGCCTTTGAGAGTGCCTAAGGACTGGAACCTGCTGCGAGCTCCAGGCCTCCTGCTCTCTCAGCCCTGATGTTCTCCAGGCCAGGGTCCTGCCACTGACCTCTGAGAAGCTGCGTTCTTAGGACTCCTTTTCCCCACCCCCTTTCCACACTCAGGTTGGCAGGATTGCTCAGCTTCCCGTCCCCCGAAGGCAGGCAGCAGGGTGATGCTCCTCCCTTCTCCCCCTTCCCCCCCAGGAGAGGTTTGCAGCCCACGAGGGGATGAGGCCCATGCGGGCTGTCTTCACACGGCTGGGTCATATCTTCACCACGGGATTCACCCGCATGAGCCAGCGAGAGCTAGGCCTGTGGGACCCGGTAACATAGCTGGAGGCTTGGGGTGTGTGCCCCGGGGGCTGGCATCACGGGCGAGGGGCCAGACGCCCCGCACCCGCAGGGTATGCCCATTCCGACAGGGCTGAAGGTTGCTGCCACCTCACACCCAACACTGCCCAGTTTTGCTGCGTCGCCTGAAGGAGCTCGCGCTGGCGCCCCCTCCTGGTGATGCCTAGTCCCTGGGGGTGGTTTGCTGTGACTGCATGCAACCGCACACGGGGTACCTGTGCGAGGGAAAGGGAAAGATGCGTCTAGAAGGGCCTGTAGCTCTCACCAGAGCTGTCTTGGAAGCCCATGGGATTTGGGGTGGCCATAAAGCAAATTCTGAAGTAAGCCGGAAGGACGAGCAGGGCTGGTCACTCTTCCTGTGCTCGGCAGAACAACTTCGAAGAGCCAGTGGCCCTGCAGGAAATGGACACAAGCAACGGAGTGTTACTACCATTCTACGATCCTGACTCCAGCATCGTCTACTTGTGTGGCAAGGTGCTGGAGGATGGGCTGGAAGAACCAGGGCCAGGATGAAGATGTGAGCACGCTGTCTGGCGTTGCCACCTAAACTGGCTGGTTTTGCAGGGTGACAGTAGCATTCGGTACTTTGAAATTACGGACGAACCACCTTTCGTGCATTATCTGAACACATTTAGCAGCAAAGAACCGCAACGGGGCATGGGTTTCATGCCCAAGCGGGGACTGGATGTCAGCAAATGTGAAATCGCCAGGTCAGCACTTTTGTCCCTCCGGTCCCCTACCTCTGTTCCTCATGTTAGCTCTGGGGCGTCCCCTAATTGTGCTGTTCTTTAGGAAAAAGAAAGGAGTCATACTAGTCTTTTTCGGTGACAGTCCCAGCACTGTCCCATAGCCTAACATTACAACAGAGGTGTTTTAACCCCAAACTGATAATGTGTGAATGGTAGTTACTTAGTGTTGACTTCCAACACTTTAGTCCCAGACATAGGGATTTTTAAAAAGGATGGGGAGTCAGCAGGAATGTCGAATTCCCCCCCCCTCGTAGGTTCTACAAGCTACACGAACGGAAGTGTGAACCCATCGTCATGACTGTACCTCGAAAGGTGAGGAAGGAGGGCGTTGGTTGAAAAGCGTCAAAGCACGGCCATCTGGCGCCCACTCACACAAGCCCTCTTGTCCACCCACTCCCTCAGTCAGATCTGTTCCAGGATGACCTATACCCGGACACGCCTGGCCCCGAGCCAGCCCTGGAAGCTGATGAGTGGCTATCGGGTCAGGATGCAGAACCTGTGCTCATTTCGCTGAAGGAAGGCTACGTTCCCCCCAAACACCGTGAGCTCCGGGTCACCAAACGCAACATCCTAGATGTGCGCCCGCCGGCCAGTCCTCGGCGCAGCCAGTCAGCCAGCGAAGCCCCCTTGTCGGTAAGCGCTAAGATCTGACCGAACCACCCTGACTCTATCCCCTGCCTCCTGCTCTCTGCCACTGTTTCCTCTGTCTTCCAATGTCAGCAGCAGCACACCCTAGAGACACTGCTGGAGGAGATGAAGGCCCTCCGAGAGCGGGTGCAAGCCCAAGAGGAGCGCATTACCGCGTTGGAAAACATGCTGTGTGAGCTGGTGGATGGCACGGACTAGCACTGCACACGCGCTGCGGAGCTCTGCACACCGCAGACCCAAAGGGGCAGGGTGCACCGATTGGCAGCGCCGGCTTTTGGACTGGGACCCACACCCTGCCTCCCGGGGTTGGAATTAGTGGGGAGATGGAGAAGAAACTCCCTCTCCCCCAGGAGGCCTGAACACACGGATCTTAAGTGGCTCCGTACTAGGTCCCCGGACTTTACAGGCCTCTGGGGAGCCCGGGATAATGTGGCCTTAGCAGTGGTGCTTCATGGTGAGGTGGTGTCCCTCCCTGTCCCTTACCTTGGGCAGAGGAAGCGCTTAGCATTAGTGTGATGCCTGGGGATGCTGAGGGGCTTAGTAGGCCTGACCTCACAAGAACGGTGATTCAACAGGTATCTCCAGAATCTCAGGACATTTCCAAAAATTTCTCATAGTAAGAAATTATTCTGTTGCCGGAATTTAACCCGCTGGCTTCAAACATCAGTCTACGGCAGTGGGCTCTTCCCATCGTCCCACTTCCAGAGAGGACAGCTTCTTGGACACAAACAGACCCCACCAGAGAAATCTCAGGAGAACTGGCACGGGGAAGCAGGTTCAAAACAAACACACACACACACACAGCCTCCAATACTCTGCTGAATCTTTTAAAAACACCGAGGCATAACTAATGAAATATTTTACTAAGTACACATCTGTGCCTCCTATATGGAGAGCCAATATGCTGCCCCCATTCCCCAGGGCACTATGAGAACCAGGCCTTGCCCAAACTAGGGGGTACCTCAGTCCCTTTTTGGAAGCCTGAGGAAACCTAGCAAATGCAAGCTGGACTGAGGACCCACCACATAGCTTTTTACCCAGGTCATCCATCTTTGCATTGAAGTTCCCAAGACCTCACCCACCACCCACCCACCACCCACCCACCCCCATGGGCACTTCTCCCCAATAAAGTTAGGTAGAAACGCATCTGGTTTGAAACCTCTTTTATTTGTGCCTCAGAATCAGTCTGGTGCCCCTGGCATCAGGGAAGGGAAGAGGAAGAACAATTTCGCGTTGTTGCTCTTTTCTTGACCCACGTTTGTGCCCCTTCTGAGCCCCTGGCAGAGAGAAGCCAGCCAGAAGGCAGCCCAGGATAAGGGTGTGGGCCCTGCTCCATGGGGCCTGTGCTTCTTTAGGTGGGTAGGGTAGAACAGGGAGAGCCGGGGTTAGCACCATTGGATAAAGGGTGTTAGTCAACCCCTGAATGGGGGCAGGAGGGGTGCACAACCACAGAGGGCTAGCAGCAGCTGGTAGGAAGGGGTGGGTGGTGATAGTGGTGCCAGGGCCCTCACCAACGCTTTTGTGTCGAGTCTAGTGCTTGCCCCCAAGCCAATATGCTGCCCCCATTCCCCAAGGCACCATGAGGGAACCAGGCCTTGCCCAAACTAGGGCCACCTTAGACACACTCCCTGATCACAAGAAAAACGTGCTGCGGGCATGGGATTCCAATTCCTGGCTGCCTAAGGAGAAGCGAGGACCACCCTGAGACACAGGACAGGTGTGGGAACTGGGGGAGCTGGGCACCCCGCTAAGTGCACTTGACGCTGAAATGCCGGGGTGGGGAGGGGCTGGGCCCTTGACGTGCTGGTTTGTCTGGGACAAAGCAGCGACACAGCACGCTGGGCGAGCAGCTGCCTCCCAGGGATGAAGAGCTGAGATGCGAAGGCTTCAGGGACAGTGTCCTGGAGAGGGGTCAGTGAGCAAGAAGGAGGACCAGCCATAAGGAGCAAGGGACGGGGACAATGCTCCTCTCAAGGATTCGTTTCCTTTTCGATACCACCTGCCTCCGCCCTTGGACAGATCTGAGCCCAGAGAAGCGGATTAGGGATCACAGTACAACAAAGCAGGGAGACCAGCCATGCCTCTAGGGCTCTGGCCTGGAAAGTTACTCCGCTCCTGTATCAAACCCCTGGCATCTCAAGCCTGATGCGCTGCTACACCCCCAATGCGATGGCTCCAGACCCCAGCAGCCGCTCGGCAGGTGCGCAGACCCGGGTCCTGCGTAGAGTAGGGGAGGGTCCCAGCAGGAGGCACTACTGTTCGGTCAACGAGAGCCGCAGGATCCGCTCCAACTCTTCCTCCTCCTGGCGCGCTCGCAGCCGCCTCTCCTCCTGCTCCTGAGCTGACAGCTCCATAGCCAGCCGCAGCTGCTCGTCGTAGCTCCGGAACATGTGGCTGCGGGAGCCGGGACCTGGGCTGGGCCGAGGGCTGGGCACCGGAGCCGGGGGCATGGGCTGGCGCTGCGGCGTGGGTGGGGCGCTCCTGGGGGCGGGGAGGATTTGTCGAGCGCTCCCCGCTCCCGGCACACCTGGGACACCTGCTCGTAAGCGGGGCAGGAGACATCGTGGAGGTCCCAGGGCTGGGCAGGCTTGCCACCCTCTAGGGGAAGCCATGAGTCTCGCTGGGCTGTCCTGGCCCCACCCAGTGGTGGCAGATCCCAGGTCCCGCCAACCTGTCTGTTGTTGAGGGTCTGAAGGTCCAGGGAGCTAGGTCCCTGATGTCTGCACATGCCTGGAGCACCGGCCACCCACCCTGTGCCAGGAAAGGGGGTTGGCAAAAGCCATCTTGATAACAGGTTCTTGACACCAGGTGGAGCCCTGTTGAAGGCACTGAGGGTTTTCTGGGCCTAGTAGGGTTCCAGTGTCACTGTGCAGTGTGATGGCTTAGTGAGGGTATCTGTGCGTGTGGGTCTGGGGTAGGAGAGGGAACAGGCACCTCTAAGTTCTTTTTGGCCTCGTGGGCACTGACCTGTCCTGTCGGCGGCCTTCATAGGACATGGGGTGGGTGCCTGGCTTGCTGTTGGTTAGCGCCTCCCAGATAGTGACCTGAAGGGAAGAGCCTGTTAGCTGGGCTTGCCTGCACTCGCTGTGGTTTGGAGTGGCATCTCGAACACACCTGGTCATACTCACTGCCCGCCTCTAGCAGGCTCTGCTGGATGGCAAACTGCAGCAGGTCATCGTCCTCATCACGAGTCGCAGCCTCTCGCTGGCCGCCCAGCACGCTGTAGCCACGTGGGGCCTCAAACAGTGCAGGGGAGATCTCACAGGCGCGGCAGGAGGCTGGAGGCGTGGGCCAGGGGTCAGGTGTGGGTTGGGCTCACCCCGTGGTGTCAGGGTGGGGAAATGGAGCTGCGCGTGGGAAGGGTAGGACTCTGTGGGGAGTGGAGAGTCTCACTGGTAGAGCTGGAGCTGCTGACGCTCGAAGAGTCACTGCCAGGGGAGGGCGTCTCGCTGCTGGGGCTACCTCGCACGGAGGGCACTGGCTCATCGCAGCCATTGAGGTTCCCGAAGGTGATGCGGGCGTTGAGGATGTGAAAAATCGGGATTTCTGAGGATAAGGAAGCTATTAGGCACCGCCATCTAGCTCCTCATACCTTAGGCCCAGATTGCCTCTAAACCTCATCCTCTCCAAGTAGCTGAGGAGAAATGGGGCTACGGTATGGGGGTGGGGATGGCTTACCAATCTTGACAGGGAAGCCAGGAGGCAGGCGCAACGTGATGAAGTCCCGGAGCTTGGCAAAAAGTGCATTGCTGACAGCCATGAGGTCAATGATGGGGGCCACCTGCTCACACAGGGACAGGGGATGCTCCTCACACAGCCACAGCTTGGCCTTGAACCTGGTCCCCCAGATCCCAAGGGGTAAGGGAAGCTGTAGGAAGCCATGGCCTCCTAACACCTCTTGGACCCCCGCCCTGCCCACCCCTCCCCAGAAAGAGCAGCGGGCCTCACTTCTGTGTCTTGGTGGTCAGCTCCATGGGACGGCCCATGTCCCGGTTCCCAAGCTCAAAGTTGGGGTTGAAGTATTCCTCTGCAGTGATGGCAGGGGGATTGGCTTGGCTCAGAGTCTGAGTGATCAGGGTCTGTACCACACAGGAGGGAGTCCTTAGTCCCTGAGTCTAAGTCAGTCCTTTCTCCACATAGGTCCTGGGAAGCAGGGACCACCCAAAACCCCCAAGCCATAGCCCTACTCTTCAAGACAATAGAATCCCTGGTACTCACCCCATTTTGGGGTCCCCCGTGCTGCTCGGCAATTCCCAGGAAAGACTGCAGAGGTGTCTTACAGCCTAGAAAGAATGTGGGGGTCTTAGGGGGATACTGCAGCCCCAGTACATGGGTGCCTGGGGTAGGGGTGTATGTAGCTCTCTCACCCCACATTCTTAGCCACTTCCACCTAAAAATGAGGAGGACTCTTGAGAACAGGGCTCAGGACCACTGTGAGCTTGGAAAAATGAAAGGTCACCTAAGCCAGGCACAGTGGGTAGCACTTTAATGCCAGCATTCAGGAGGCAGGAAAGGGGATGGATGTCTGTGAGTTTGAGACCAGCCTGGGTACATGAAGAATTTGAGACCAGAGTTACATAGTGAGAATTTGAGACTTGTCTCAATCAATCAATCAATCAAAGCATTAAGGCTCAGAAGAGTCTTCCCAACATGCTGCTCTCTAGGTTGGTGACTGTGGGCAGCAAAGCTCCCATCTTCTCTTCGGGAGTGTGTGAGAATGCTTCCCATTAGCAATTTCTGTGTTAATGGCTTCATTTTGTTCTCCTATAGGTAAGAATTGCTTGTATCCACTTAAGACAGGCTAACCATGCCCAATGGGTGTGTGTGAAATCAACAAGCACACAGACTCCATGGCAAGGCTCCCCGACGTTTCTACTCAGGTTTTGAGACAGATGACTAGATTAGCTTCTGAATGGTATGCATGACATTTCTCTCCCAAGTGCAATACAGACATTAGTAATCAATCACTGAGCCCAAATGAGCCCCCGGATCTTCTCTGCAGTAGGTTACACAGCTATTTGAATTGAAATCTATTTGTCTGGCTGAGCCATCCTGATGCTGGGATGCTAGGGGATGCTGTTGGGGACACCAAGATGGGAGGTGTCCCTCCCACCCTACAGCATCTCTCCCCATTTCCCTCAAGCTCATTACCTTTGACCTTGCCTTTGTGTTGTTCGGACAGATGCTCCGTTCGTGTCCGGGTGATGAGCTCCACATTGGAGGCCCCGTATACCTGAGGACAGAGACGAAGAGGCTTTGGAGACAGCTCCAGTGCCACACTCAAGGGGCAAACACTTGGGCTGGAGAGATGGCTCAGCAGTTAAGAGCACCGACTGCTCTTCCCGAGGTGCTGAGTTCAATTCCCAGCAACCACATGGTGGCTCACAACCATCTGTAATGGGGTTGGGTGTGTCTAAAGACAGCTACAGTGCACTCGTATACATTAAATAAATAAATAAATCTTTATAAAAAAAAGGGGGGGGCAAACACTCCCACCACTAAACGTCTTAGAGGGACCTCTGCCCCAGTGTTTAGGGATGTTGGCAAGAAAACATGGTAAACTATTCATCCATTTACTTAGTCATTCAACAAACTGTTTAATGGTGCTTGGGGTTGAGCGCAGGGCCTCTGGTACACTACCACCCACTGCAGCCTCAGCCCAGGCTAGCAGATGTTTTGGAGCAGTTAGATGCCAGCCATTGAGGCCAGCATCAGGACTACAAGGGCTGAACAACCCAACACGGTCCCTGCCCCTTCGAGTCACCTTCCAGTTAGAAAGACAAGAAGTTAGCTTAAAAAGTGAGATGCGTGCAATAGTGGAGACACCTGAGGCCGCTTCTCTGAGCATACTGACCAGAGAGGAGACACGAACAGAGCCTTAAAGTCTGTCAGCTCCACCATTCATCGTGTGCTGGGCAGGTGCGGTTCCCCAGGGACAGTTTTTTAGAGGCCTGGCCTTGAGGTCAGGTGGCCCTGCTACCTACAACTGTGCACGTCGCCTGCAAGTGCTTCCGTGCCTCTGCTAGGTCGGTGAGCCACTCCAACCCTCACGGCCTCATCTGTAGGCCAGGATAACAGCTGGCAACCCCGGCTTGGTGGAGTGCTTCAGGTTAAGCAGGGTACTATGGAGAGGGCTCAGTACACATCTGTAATGTGGGATGAGAGCAGCTGCCTGTGGTGAGGAGTAAATGGGGTTGGTATAGGCTCCCCTGCACCCAGACAGCATGTCGGAACAGAGCCCTGGATGTGAATACCCTAAGGACTCTGCAGATGGCCTCCTCCTGGGGGAACTTGGTCTCATGCCTTTCCTCCATGCTGCAGTGCCTCTGTACCCACAAGGCTGGGGGAAGTAGATTGAGAGCCCTCTGCTCAGGGTGCCTGAGCTCACCTTGGCCTCGTACCCGTTCACCATCTCTGTCTTCTCGCTGCGCCATCCCAGGATGCCAGTCTTATTCCTGGGGAGGTAGAGTGGTCCAGGTGAAAGAACGGCCCATCAGGCTGGCTTCTGGCTAGCCAGGCTACCCCGGCTCACCTCTCAAAGGAGATGTTCTTGGTGTCAAGCTGTGTGGTGACAACAGGCGCGGTGAGCCTGCTCAGCACCTGCTCCTCCGAGGGCTGGGAGGCAGCCAGCAGTAGCTCCCGATCCTGCCCGGCCAGCGCCAGAGTCTCCATGTATACCACACGGCGGTCATGGTCGATCTCCATGACCACGGCACTCGTGTCTGCCACCAGGGAAAGCACAGGGGTCAGGGTGGTCTGGGGCTGTGCGCTGTCTCCCACCCTGCCCAACTTACTGCCTGACTGACCTTGACCCCGGAAGACGAAGCTGCGGTTCCCTCTCTGCCAGGTCATATGGTCAAAGCCCAGAAGCGTGGTGTCTACCCTCAGGTTCTGCCCGCTCTTCCACACTTTGTAGGTGTCACTAGGGCAAATCTTGGATACCAGAGGCACTGGGTGGAAGTGAAGGTCAGAAAGGACTTCAGTTTCCTGGGCCAGCTCGGAGCACAGGAGTTGGAGCTGGTGGTACGGCCAGAAAAGATCTAGGGAACCCACAAGGGAGAGGCTCTTCCTTCGCCACCACCCCTAGTGGAGATTTGAGCAATCTGAGGCCGGGCAGAGGGACGGCTCACACGTGCTGTCTCTAGTACTCACTGTGCATTCATTCCACCACTCAACCTCATCCAAGCTTTCAGCAAGCATTTACTGACCAACTCCAGTGCCAGGCACTGTCCCAGGCACTGGGCATACAACACTGAACAAGGTAAGGCCCCAGCCTGCTGGACTTCACCTTATGCCAATGACAGGCACTAAATAAGCAAACCATCACAGAGGAAGAGAAATCATAACGGAATCGTGATAGTATCTGGGGCAACCTGGAAAGACCTGACTGGAAGCTGGCACCAAGCTGAGGCTAGGCAAGAAGGAGCCCCAAGAAGAGCACGGGCCACACTCCAGGAGGGCACAGTGAAATCAGGTCCCTGGGTCAAGTTCAGCCCCTCTTACCCCAACTTGTGAACTCCCATTTCATCTCCACATAGAAGTCCTGGGCCTGGAGGAGGACAGAGAATGGGGCTAAGCTGGCACTAGATGCAGGATGCAGAGCCACAGTGGGTAGGTGGAGAGCGGGCCTCACCTTTCGGAGCTTCTCCAAGAGCATGGGGATGCCCGCCAGCCGCTTCACCACCCGCTGGTAGTCCCGATACCGCAGCACCAGCTGCACCAGCTCAAGGTCCCTGGTGCTCACAGCCTCCTGCAGCACTGGGGGAGAGGAAGTGACGTCACAGGGTAAGACTCTTCAGCCCGCTTCGGGTGAGTGGCTGACACTGGGTGCGGGGCTAAGGTAAACAAGGGTGCCCACCTGTCCAACCACTGCGATTCTCCCTGCCCACATCTGCGCCATGTGCCAAGAGCACCCGGGCACATTCCAGGTGCCCCAGTGTGGTGGCCAGGTGCAGAGGAGTCCGGCCACGGGGATCCAGCTGTTCAATGTCCACCTGCGGAGGAAGTTGAGATGGAGCCTGGTTACTTTGGAGGAGCCTGACGTGGACCTAAGCTGGCCACAGCTCTGGCTATGTCACTCGGTCCAGCTCACAAGGCCATGAGAGAGCCCAGCATGATGCTCTGTGAATGGAGACAAGGAAGAAAGGACGTTGGGAGGGAGAGCCTGGACTTTCCTTCCCATCCACTTGGCTCCCGGTTAGAGTTAGTTATCTACCTGGTATCGTGGGCCTGCCGTGGAAGGAAGGGCAGAGATTGAATGTGGTTCATCCAAAGATGCTGTGAGCCAAGGAGGACGCCTGTGGCCAGACCTTTCTAGTGGTTTCGGACCACACGTCAAGAAGCATCACCAATTTATAGTGCTGACCTCTGAGTATCAGTTGGCAAAGGCTAGTACAATACCTACACAGCAGGTAGGACACACACCATGATCCCAGCACTGGGAAGGCTGAAGCAAGAAAGTCATGAGTTCAAGGCTAGCCTGCACTACTTAGTGAGCGACACCTCCCCCTCTTTCAACACTGGCAGTGTTCAAAGTCCGACTTCAGAGCCCTGTGTGATGCCTTCGGGCTCATGCATCGACACTTTGCATAAATCCTGTGATTTCAGGGATGAAGTCCCACTGCACACAACTGCACTGTGTTGTAAAAAGCATATGTGTTAAACATAAATATTTAAATATATCTCAAGAGTCTGAACTTCTGGCTAAGTTCAGTGAGCTGACCACATGCTTGCTAATGCCTTCCCAAACGTTATGAAACGGCTTCTCTCCCAACCAGGATGATGTCACAAAAACTATACTGCACATGGACAGGGTCACCGTCACTCAAAATACACGAAGTAATTGGTTTTTAGACAATTGACAACAGGTGTCTCTGACTGGGAACCCTGACCCAGTGGCTTCCCAGGACTTCTACCTGAAGGGGCATCCTAGGTTGCTACTCAGAGAGGGGCGCTCGTCAGCAGACTTTGTGGAAACAGACAGGAATCTGTAGAAGGTGAGGCAGTAGGATGTGAAGTCCTGGAAAAGCACGGGCTTTGAGGAAGTTGGGAGGAAGGGTGAGGGAGGGGAAGAGAGAGCAAGGGGACAGGAAGGAGGAGAGTAAAACTACAAGGTTAAACAAAACAGAAGAGGACGAAGCTCGCTGAGGTCTATTCACACTCACGTCCGCTAAGAGGAGTCTGCTGATCTCCAGACCTTCAGAGTGGGGATAAACTGTCTTAGAGAAAAGGCTAACCTGGGGTCACTCAAACAGATTAGGAGTTAGCATCCGAAGGGTCACACTGGTTTTCAAAGAATTTGTTAAAAGGAGGCCTAGTATTCTTCAAAGCAGTGGTTCTCACTCAACCAGGAGGTTGAGACTCTTTTGGGGGTCACATATCAGACATCCTGCATATCAGATATTTACATTATGACTCCTAACAGTAGCAAAAGTACAGTTATGAAATAGCAACAAAATAATTTTATGGTTGGAGTCCCACAACATGAGGAACTGTACTAAAGGTTGCAGCATTAGGAAGGTTGGGAACCACTACTTTTTAAAGGAAGACAAAATGTAGGTATTTAATACGTATCTGCACATCTGACGTCCAGTCAAGACTTGCTAGATTGGGTATGATGCAGGATCTGGTGACTCAGACCTGTCATCCCAATAGGCAGGAGGCAAAGGTGACAGTCCAAATAGCTTGGACTATGTAAGGAGACTGTCTCCAAAGCCAACCACACAAGTCTTACTTCCTGCGGAACACCTCTTTCTCTTAACCTTCTCAGATTTAAACCTATATTAAATGCCTTTATTAGATCCCAACTCGAAGTCATTAAAAAAACAGCCTCCCTTCAAAAATCACTACACATATCATGGAAAATGTCTGTAACCAGGAGGAAAGAGCATTCCACACACTCAGAAATTAAAGACAGTGGTGCAGTGGTCAGGTTTGAGATTTTTGGAGTTTCCTTTCATTGTTTTCTGAGTGAGCTCAAGATATGAAGCCCAGCCTGGCACTGACGCCGCTCTCCCCTCCCCTCCCCTCCTCAGCTGGTTGTTGTTATTGTAGTAGGGAGGAGGTGAGACAGGGTCTTAGCTGGCCTTGAACCAGGATGTAGCTGAGGCTGGTCTTGGATCCTGGGCCTCTCACCTCAGCCTCCCAAGTGCTGGGATCATAGGCATGTGCTACCACACCCAGCTTGACATCTGTAGACCTATGTCAAGGACCTCTGGGTGACATCACCATAAATTACCATGATGGCTCCAGAACACAATGACTAATGTCTTTACAGAACACACAGAAATAGAGACGAAAACTGTGAGACCACGAGGCAATGGGTGCCTGGTGCTACCCGAAGTTGGAACAGGCAGGGACAAGGTCTTCTCTAGAGACACGGGAGGATGATGCCTCTTACTGGCTTTTTGTCTTGGGGTTTTGTTTTTTGTTTTTCAAGACAGGGTTTTACTATATAACCCTGGCTATCCTGGAACTTGCTCTGTAGACCAGGCTGGCCTTGAATGCCCAGAGCTCCACCTGCCTCTGTCTCCCAAGTGCTGGGATCAAAGGCATACACCCCTACACTAGACTGTAAGCTTTTGTTTTTTGGGGGGACAATTTGTTGTGGAAATGACTGCAATGAAAAACCTACAGAAGCAAGAAACACAGAGCCGCCATAATCAGCTGATGCCCGGCCCCTCACCCTCAGTCAGATGCAGGGAAGGGGCTAACAGGAAACCCTTAACAGCACTAACAGAAGACCTGGCTCAGTGGAGCAGACAGAAAGCGCCTCTCTCTTGCTTCTCAGTGGAAGGCACACAAGCCCAAGGGTAGCAACGAAAGCCTATAGTTCCAGGGTGGAGGAAACCCCAGGTAAAACTCCGTATCCAATGAAAATACTCTTCCAAAACAGAGGGGAAATGGAGACGGGTGAGCCGCAGCTAAGAGAACGGACTGCCAGAAGATGTGTGGAAAATGATCAGGGGGGGAGAAAATGATACCAGATGGAGACGTGGATCTACACAAAGGAGTGGAGAACGCCAAAAATGTTACATTTGCAAGTATAAGAATGTCAGTAAAATATTTAAAACCCACAAGAATAAAGAGATTGTCAGCAGATGAAATCTCAACACCTCTTCAGAAGATGGGCGGTGGCCAAGGATCACTTCTGACTTCACTGTAACAGAGGAAGCCAGCATCCACAGTCAGGGGAGGGAGCCCGGAACAGCGGTCAGGTCACCCCAAGATCATCAGCATGAAGGGTGCTGGACTTGGAGACACTGACCACAGCAAAGGACGAGGTTATGGGGCACAACTCTGGTGCCCCTTCCACGGGATCCAGAGCTACCAGCTGCCAGAATGCAGTTGTGTCTCCCCTCCCCCACTCCTCCACTCAGGAAAGGAAGAGTTCTTCTTGGAGGAAGTGAAGGCCCCAGTGACCTCTGAATAGAGATGTTTGGGGTTCCCATGATGGGTTCCCAGTTGTCTTATGTGTCAGTGAGCTCCAGGCCCCATTCTCACAAATATCCTGGCAGCCACATGGGACTAGACACTGGAGACAAAGTGTCCACTGTGAAACCAACCCAAACAGACAATGGGAGGCTATGCACCGGGAGACTATCTCTGCAGGCAGTGAAAGGAACTTGGTGGGGGCAGCAATGCACCCTCAGGAAACCCTCAGGAAAAGATGGGGAAATTACTGAGTTCTCAGACTGAGCCCCTGGCCGCCTGTGACCTGGGTCTTTGCTCACTTCGGAAGCATCTCCTGCACCTTCCCTGGCTGGCTTCCTTCCTGCACAGCTGCCCCTGGATCCTCTCACAGTGGACAGCGCCTCACTTCACTGCATTTTCAGGTTAAAATGAACGGCACAGGCTTGCGGCAAGATGGCTCTGCAGGTAAATGCCATCAACGCCAATCACCCAAGGTTGATCTCAGGGACCTACATACCGAAGGCAGAGAACTGACTTCCAAAACTGTCCTCTGACCCCAAACATGTACAGTAGTATATTATGCCCTACTCCACAGAGAGAGAGAGAGAGAGAGAGAGAGAGAGAGAGAGAGAGAGAGAGAGAGAGAGATATTAAACTTTTAAAAATTAAAACCTGTGCCTCCCTTCTACCCCACCCCCAACCCCATTTATTCTAGTAAGGCTTTGGGCATGAAAAATACATGCTTACCCTGAGCTATATCCCACCTCTAGAACCTTCCTTTCATTAACATTTATGTCCTCTCTTTCCTTCCTTTCCTTCACCCTCCTTTAACCAACCCATTAGCATGACCTGTAGGCTCAACCCTCACACAGACCTGGATTTCCCTGAGTTCCCATCACTTAGGCCACCAAGCTGCTCCCAGCCACCTGTCTTTCACCTCAGTCTCCCCCTTACTGCTCACATCGCCTCTCTCATGCCTCCACAGGACCAAGCTAAACTGAACTCCAGGAAAGCAGAGAGGATACTCAGTGAGATGGCTCAGTGGTTAGGAACACAAGTTGCTTCTGTAGAGTCGTCACACTGGGTTCCCGGCACCCGATGGCATCTCAGAATAACCAGTAACTCCAGTTCCAGTGGCTCTGATGCTCCTCTGACCTCTGAGGATGCCAGGCACATATGTGATATACATACAGGCACATATGTGATATACATACACACAAACACTCATGTACATAAAATAAGATAGAATAAATGGAATGGAATGAACTCAGGGCTTGATACACTTTAGCACAAATGTCTCCAGTGGGTTTTTATGTGTTTGTGTAGAACCCTAGTCTTGGACTTCTGAAATTCATTTACCTCACCCACCCTCCCACCCTCCCACCCTCCCACCCTCTCACTCTTCCACTCTGCTACTGCCAGCCCTCCTTGTTATCTTAGAAACAATCCCTTGGGTACCCTGATATTATGACTTGCCCCCAAAGGTTTATGTGCTGGAAGCCCAGTCCTTCCTCATATAGCAGGTCTCTGGGAGTTGGGGCCCATCGGGAGGTGATTCAGGTGTGGGCACCACCCTGGGAAGGGCAGGCTCACAGAGGACTGGTCTCAGGGGACTGAATCAGTTCCCACAAGGATTGGTCATTACAACATGAGCTCGGTTTCCTGGCTCTTTACCCTATCCCAGCCCTGTGTTCCTACTGTATGCCCTGATTTATTCACTACACTGTGACACAGTCAGCTGGTCGGGGCCAGATGCTGCCTCTGTGCTCCTCAAGCTCTCCCCTTTGACCTTTCCAGCTCCCAGGATTATGAGCTACTGTGACCTACAACAACTCCTTTTTCTTGCAGTCTTCAGTTATACTAAAGGGTTTTGGTTTTGTTTGGGGGTGTTTGGTTGTGGTTTTGGTTTTGGTTTTGGTGATATGGGGGATCAAACCCAGGGTATGTCTTGCTGTCTGCTAGACAAGTGCTGTACCACAGGGTCACATCCCTAAGCCATCAGGGATTCTGACATAGCAACACAAACAAACAGAGTGTCTATAGAACCTTTTTCTCGAATTCTGGTTGCCACCAAATGTCACATCCTTAGATTGGTCTGCCTTGACAACCAACCTGAGGGGCAGTTGCTGCTTATCTCTCTGATGCTCCTTATCCTGCTTCAGTCTCTGCGGTACCCCAGATTTGTTTACTCTCGGTGTCCCTCACCCCGGCTCTGCACTCTGACAGGCCTATCCTGCCATTTTGCTCATCAATGGTTTCCCAGGCGGGGACAGCATCTGGCATGTGACCAGTGGTTAGTGCACACTTGTTAAATAATTGTCCAGATGACTACACTGAGGGTCAGGAGAAAGTAATAGTAATTTTAAAAAAAGCATGGAAGTGATAAACCAAGGGATATACTTCTGGAAGTATTTATAATTATAGAGGTGAGCTCAGTGAGTCTATGAGGGGAACAGTGGAAGAGGGGAAGCAGTCCCAGTAGAAACCGAGGAGCTGGGTCAACAGCTCAGCGCATGCTGCTCTGGAGGCAGCGAGTGCAGCCTGAGGAGTGCAGCCTGAGGGCTCACAGTCCCTGCCCCTCCACCCCAGAGGGTCTCACGCCTTGTTCCCGCCTCCTCAGACACCTGAACTCATGGCACATACCCACATGCAGACACACAATTTTAAAATATTTTTTAACTTAAAAAACAACTCCTATAAACAACTAAATACTTTAAACCATGGAAATGAATTCACTTGTCAAAAATAAGGCATCTGGGTGCATGAGAGACAGCCCAGTGGTTAATAGTGTGGCTGTTCTACCATGAAGACCAACACCCATGTCAGGTAGCACACGAGTGCCTGAAACTCCAGCTCCGAGATCTGATGTGTCTCCTGCCTTCCCAGAGCTTATCCTCACAGAATAGCAGACACACACAAAGAAAAATAAATCTTTTTTTTTAAAGAAGACTATTTCAAGGTCAGGTGTGCTGACACTGGCACACACACACAGGCATAAACGTACATTAAAACACGGTTTCAAAACACAAATGGGCTCAGGACTTGATATCTCTGTTGTGGCATGAACTTACATGTGTGTGCACACACACACACGTGCACACACACACACACACACACACACACAAGTATAATACAATTTTTTCTTTTTTCTTTTTGGTTTTCAAGACTAGGTTTCTGGGGTTGGGGATTTAGCTCAGTGGTAGAGCGCTTGCCTAGCAAGCGCAAGGCCTTGGGTTCGGTCCCCAGCTCCCGAAAAAAAAAAAAAAAAAAGACTAGGTTTCTCTGTGTAGCCCTGGCTGTCCTAGAACTCACACCACCACTGCCCAGCTAAAATTTTCTTTTTTTTTTAAATATGTATTTATTTATTTCATGTATATGAATACACTCAAATCCCATTACAGATGGTTGTGAGCCACCATGTGCTTGCTGGGAATTGAACTCAGGACCTCTGGAAGAGCAGTCAGTGCTCTTAACCGCTGAGCCATCACTCCAGCCCCTAAAATTTTCTTTTCCTTTGTTTTTTTTTTTACTTTTTTATGTGTCTGGATGTTTTTCCTACCTGTACCCTGGGTACTATGTGTACACTTGGTGCCTGTGAAGATGGCCAGAAAAGGACACTGGGTCCCTGGAACTGCTTATAGATGGTTGTGAGTTACCCTGTGGGGTTTCGGGGGTGGGTTGTGTTTGTTTGTTTGTTTGTTTGTTTTGGGTTTTTTATACCTGAACCCAAGTTTTTTGCAAGAGCAGCAAGTCCTCTTAAGCACTGAGCCATTTCTCCAACTAGTAATTTTTTTCAAAAAGGTGAATAAAGTTTTTAAATAATCCAGCAGGTACTTCCCCCGGGGTTGCAAGGTGAGCTACTGGGCATCCCCCCACCCTTCCCTAGATGCCCCTGCTAGGGTAGCTAACAAGGCCCCAGGGAACTAGCAGGCACTCTGCCTGGCCCCAGGGCCCCTGTGGGCCTCAGCTCTCAGCTCTGCAGACTGGACCTCCTGCAAGGTGGATGCCTTTTCCACCCCAACTCCTCAGACCGTTCCCAACATCTGCCCGTAGGCAACACTGATTCCAGGGCCCATGTGGACCCCGATGCACCCACCCAGACCCTAAAGCAGCTCCCCCACTCCTATCCAGAGCAGGGCCCACAGCACAAGCAGCACTTTGCCTTGGGCCCAGGTGGGAGAATTCATTAATTTCTTCTGCAAAAGCTCACAGCTGTTTGTTTAATTGCTGCAATGAAAAGGTTTCCATGAAACCCAACACCCGCCCTTCCCACAGAGAGAGTAGAGCCTCCTGGACCCAGCAGGCTCAGAGGGAATCAAAGCAGAAGTCTTTAGGTTTAAGGGCTGGGGCTCCCTGGGCAGAAGCTTCCCTGCCTCCACCCATGAGCAGCACCCCGGTGCACACGCACAGTGGTATGCACAGGTTCCGGAGGAAAGCATGCTCATCCTACCTACACCCCTGCGCCTGTGCACCCTTCGCTGCACCAGCACAGGTGTGCCTAGCTGCTCTCCAGCCCCGCATGAGTTCACTTGTGTGCTGTGTGCTTGGTGATGGTATACTCAGTCTAAACACCCACACGCACTAGCGGGGTGCTTTTCAAACTCTTTCAGCGTGGACAGAAACTGTTCGTCAAGTAAAGCCTTAAAAACACTTGCCAAATATACAGTAAGTCTGGGCACTGAGAAGAGCGGGAGGGAGCTCAAAGAGCCTTGGCCACTTGGCCTCTTCTCTCTCCCCTGACGCCCACCCACCACTCCTGCCCAGCCCTAGGAAGAATGGCTGAAGTCTGATTTAGTCACTGCTTCTGAGAGCTGCCACCTAACATGGGGCACAGGGACAGACATGCCTGAGCTTTCTCAAGGGTGACTAGGGTGGAGGGTATTTCCGCAGAGTGCATGGATTACAAGGAAGACTGTGGCCAAGAGGGTGCAGGGGGAATTCTGACTCTCCACCCTTCCATCCATGACCCTTCCTTCCATCCCAGAACTCAATGATTTGGATGTTTGTATGTTTTTGAGGTTTGTGGCTCTCTCTCCTGACCTTCCTAGCTAAGTGTGGTGTTAGCCCACACCCAGGACTACCTACTGTAGTGAGGGCAGGTGCTAAGTGTTCCCCCAAGATTCCCGTCATAACTGGCACTTTTTAACATTCATGCCCAGGGTGTTTTGTCTGCGTGTTCTCTGCGTGAGGGTGTTGGATCCCTTGGAACTTGAGTTACAAACAGTTGTGAGCTGCCATATAGGTGCTGGGAATTGAACCCAGGTCCTCTGGAAAAGCAACCAGTGCTCTTAGCTACTGAGCCATCTCCCTAGCCCCCATAACTGGTACTTATAGTAGGGCCCCACAACCCCATCTCACTGAGCTCTAAGTGGGAAAGAAGAATGGAGAATTCAGCCGGAAGAAAGGACACAACAGAGGCAGCCCCAGAAAACAAACGAACAGAACACCCAGTGGTTCCCAAAGCCATAGTAGGAACCCCCTTCAGAAACCTTGCTGTGAGAACAAACCTCTTCTCATGGCCGAGGGAACTCATGACTCCAGAGCCTGGGCCATGCCAGGCTAAGGAGAAGTGACACAAACTGCTTCTAACCACCAGCTCTCCTGTCTGGCAGGGCGCCAGGTTCCGGCTAGGTTCCTTCCTTGTCCAGCACCTCTTAACTGCTCACCACTCCCAGAAGAGCCCCCAGTAGCTGAGCCACTCTGAAAGCTCTCTGTCCAGCCCTATTTAGTCAGCAGGATTGCCAGGTCTGCCCACGGGAGGCCTCTGCAGGCCTTTGTTGGAGCAAAGCAAATGCAGCTGTGCCAAGCGAGGACCAAGAAGACCCGGCTGGCAAGTGCTTAAGGGAAGCCTGGTGGGCTTCTACAGTGGCTTGTGCCAAGAGCTCTTGAGGTCAGCACCATCTGGGATGCTAAGAGTCTACAGGAGTATTATAATGACCTCAGGTGACTCACCCAGGTCTGTCCCCTGAGAGGATATCATAAGGCCCCCACAGATGAGACAGTGCACATTTGAATACAAGTGTCACTCTGTGTCAGCCCTGGGGTTAGGGGATAGTCAGGGACTCCCCCATCAAGGCTGACCAGCATGCTACTTCCTGGTATTCTGGAGAGAAGGAGAACACCTTGCCTGGACTCCCCGTGGATGAACAAGAGTTAATGTCACTGGTGCCCTATATTCTCCTGGCTTGGATCAAGAGCAGGCAGGCTGGTGTCCATTTCAATATGACATTAACTCACCAGGGCCAGAATACAGTGAGCGTGGTACCTAGCTACTATGGCAGCCGGAGCTTGAGAGGGACGTCTGAACAGCCCTGGCCACCATGACCTGCAGCAGCTCCCCAGCCCAACCTCTCCAGCAAGATGGCTGACAGACTTGAGGTCTGTCAGCAGAGACCTGGATGAAAAAGCCCTTTTCTGATATATTCCACTCCTCTCTAGTTTTAGGAAAAGGACCACCCACATCCTTTGGAGAAGGGAGCAGAGCTGAGACATTCTGAGGATTCAGTTCCTAGCCTTCTAACAATCCCTAGATCTTTAGGGACTTCCTCAGGCAAGGAAAGTGAAGAGCCCAGAGGAAACGGCTGGATCTTTATGTCCTGTGTTCCACACACCGTAATCCCAGAACCAAATCTCCGCCGGGGCAGGCTTTGGTACCTTGTATTTGTTTTCCCAGGCTCTCTGACCTCCTTTACAAAGCCTTTATGACAGCTAAACTAACTTGGGGAGACCTTGTGAGAGCAGAGAAAGAAAGGAAGCAACCCCTAGGCCAGCCCAGAGGCATGCAGGCCCGGGTTATTTTATTATTAAACGGGATGCAATGCAGAGCTGAATGCTACATTGGTCTGGAGGTTTGGAGTGAATGTCAGACGGCCCAACCCTCTCTGCTTCACGGCCTGATGTCCAGCCTTAACCCCTTCCCTTGGGAATTGGATAGGTCTTCATACTGAACTTCCATGATGGAGGAAGACCCTAATCAAGCCTGCAAACATGAATCTTTAAGCAACCCAGGGTGGCCTGAGCCCAGCTCTGCCCATTGCATGCCCTGCAGGAGTAGGGGGTGATGTTGGCACCATGACTGCTTTGCCAGCTGCCAGGATGGCAAGAGCAGAATTGAGGACTATTAGTGACTTCCGCCCACCTTTGTCCTGAAGAACGGCCAAGAAACCATTCCTGGGCTTCCTGCTTGGTTTAGTTTTCAGATACAGGGTCTCACTACGTAGCTGTGGCTGCTCTAGAACACGAAGTACGCCAGCCGACCTTACTTACACTTGGGACAATCCTCCTGCCTCTGCCTCCCCAGTGCTGAGACTACAGGCACGCACTACCACTTCTGGCTCCCAGACTTCTTTGAACTGACTGCCCAACCCAAAGCCGTCTGACCCACAGGTTTTTCTGATTGGCAGAAAGCAGGGGAACCCTGTTCTGTGTGGGACCTCAAGTCCTTCCTGCCTCTCCTCGCCTCCCCACCCCCCTCCCCAGCTTCCTCCACGGTGAGAAGGTAGGCCCTAGCACCAAAAAGCAGGCGAGCGCCTTTCAGCACCTGGACAAGGCCCTTCGGAGCTTCCCAGTAGGGTCTTTCTTCATTCCTGGCTCTGGAACCAGGGCTGAGATCTGAAGCACCCATGGGTTCTGTCCACTCCAAACAAACAAGAGACCTGGTTCACCAGGAAGTGAAAGGGCACTGGGTGGGGCTGGAATGCCTGAGGGTGCCACACAGCTTGTTCCTCGATCTTGAGTGGGCCCCCTCCTCACGCAGGCCTTTCCGCATCTCTACATTCACGCGGGGATGTCGCGCCTAGATCAAGTGGGGTGGACTCTACCACCACATGGAACACAGACAGAACCGACAACCCCTCCCTGTAGTCCCTTCAAGGCCCAACAGAGAAGAACACAGGGTCCCTCTACACCAGTCTCAGAGAGCCCGGAACACGTGTGGGCCACCGGTCCTGGAACCAGAGAAGCAGGCGTGGGCCGCTGCCATCACCCTCTTCAGGTCAACAAGCACAAAAGCCGCGGCTGCAAACAAAGAAGCGCTGCAAACTAGCTGGGGAGGCGGGACAGGCGGCGCCGCGCCCCCTCCCCACGCCGCGCGGGCGTGCGGTGCCATGGTCCCCGACGGCGCTCCTACCTGGCCGGCGCGGACCTCCTTCTCCAGCTCCCGGTGGCGGTTGTGCCACACGAGGTAGTGCAGTGGGTACTTGCCCTCGGGCCCCTTCCTGGCGGAGGCGTTGGCGGGGATCATCGCCCGCTCCTCATACCGGGGCCGCGGCGCCCGGCCCGCGGGGAGGGACGGCGCGGGAGCCGGGGCCCGGGGCCGCGGGGCGGACGGCCGGTGCTGTCTGCTCGCGGGGCTGCGGCTCGGGCATGTGCGAGCGGCGGCGGCGGGCGGGGGCGGCGCGCCCGGCGTGGTGCGGGCGGCGGGCGTCCTCGGGAGGCGGCGGCGGGAGGCGCGGAGCAGCCCCCACCCGCCCTGGGAGGGAGCGGGCACTCGGCGGCACGCGGCCTCGCGCCTCCCCTCCCACACCCCCGCACACAAAGATGCCGCTCGGCGGAGGGAGCAGGGACCCGCAGCTGGAGCGGGGGCGCACGGGGCGCCGGCCCCGGGGACGCCGTCGCCGCCGCAGGGACGCGCGCCCGCACCCTCCGGCTCCCCTAAGCCGCATAGCCCGGCCCTCAGCACGAGCGGCCGGCGAGGGACCAGCGGCTGCGGGGAGGAGAGGAGGGGACCCGGGTGCGCGGAGCTGGGGTAGTTACAGCTCAGCCCCGCAGCATCATGGGGTTTGTAGTCCGCCTGGTAGAACCGAGCGTTTCCGATGACCAGAGATGGTCTGGAACTGATTTCCTTGGGGGGTGGACAGAGAGTCAGACCCGGCCGAAATGGAGGCCTTACTTGGATGCCAGGTGGGTTGGGGCACGTCTCCACCCTTTGGCATTTTGCCTTTTGCAAGGAAATGGGGAAGGCTTTGAGGTCTGGCCTGAAGGGTTGGGACGGGGGACTGTGGCCTGCAGAAGTAAGCTTGGGTCCCAGGGAGGGTAAGGAGGCATCTGGATTCCTAGAGGTAATGACTAAAGAGTGACCCCTTAGAGAGATGCAGGGCATCAGTAAGTACCAAGAGTCATTGAAGCAGCCAGGGATCTGACACTTGAAATATTTTTCAATTCTTTGCTCTCTCAGAAAATTAAACCCCACCTTCCACACATCACGTTGGAAAAGAGAATGTCTAATGAGACGAAGAAGACGTCTTTCCCCTCAGTTGCTCAGTAAGAACCAGGATGAGGTTGAGCAAAGACAGCAGCAGGTGGCAATTCCCCACCTCCATCCCATGTGGGTCCCTGCCTAAGGGAAATGACTAGCTCCAGATTGCCTCCTTCCTGAATGATGACAGCAGACAAGCGCTTCCACAAGGATCCCTTGCAGAGAGTGTGGTAAAAGTCAAGTTGGCCTCTGTGGTGGCCTGCAAATGTTAAAAGGACCAAGATGCCTTGGGAGAGAAAATGTCAAGAGAGCTGTGTTTAAATACCGTAAGAATTGCTTGATCTTAAGCAAATTGCTTATACTTCTGAGTTTCTCGGTCCATTCGCCTCTAAAATGGGACGGATACAACCTCCTGGGATGAGCTAAGAGTGTGAACTGCCTAAAGACAGCGCCTCTCTCCTTCATCCAGGCTGAGACAGGTAGTAGGAACGAACATGTTGCCTTCCTTGAGCCACCTCAAGGCAGAAATAAGGAATTCCTTGCCAGCCCGACTTAGAACAACAATCTAGAGAGTGTTTGTGTGGGAGGTGACAGCAAAAGCTTGCAAACTCCTTGTGCCGGTCTCGGGTTTCTTTGTGTGGTCTTCTCCCCGTCTTCCTGCACACCCAGTGGTGCCAGGCCGGGAGGACTTAGGGAGGAGTAGACTGCCTCGCCCCTTTCTGCAGCCTGGGAGGAGCCGGTTGGCATCTCTGCAGCCCAGGGCCGCAACCCACCTCCACCGCCAGGGGTCAGCAGAGTGTCGTGATTGCAGCCCGAGTTGAGGAGGGGGCTAGATTTAAGGAGGGACAACTAGGAGAGGTCGCAAGAATGTTTGCACAATTTCGCATTAAATCGTTTTCAGAACCTAGTGTGTGATTCCACTTGAGCTGTTCTGTTTCCTGCGATGGTGACATCTTCTTCGAGGAACCCAGAAACCCTTCTACCCCCATATTCAAGCACTAAAGCTTGGCTGTGGTGAGATTGGGGGTTCTGCAACAAAGTTTGGACAGTGTGTCAGAGTCAGGGCCCCGCCCAGGCAGTTCCTGAGCCAATAGGGAGATAGGGCAGCCGGGGTCGGGGGACGTGAATCATTCTTCCCCTGCACACCCTGTATTCCAAGAGAGGAGAGAGGCCAGCACACATTTGGAGGAACTATTCTTTGGGCAGCTAGGTTGCCCTTTTGCCAGATGGCGGGCTACCGACGCTAAACCCAGGTCGCTTTCCTTTTGGTCTGAACGCCCTGGCTGCCACGTGCTCGAGACGCGCCCACACAGCGAAGAAACAAAGGCAGCCAAGCGACGGGGCTGCCAGCAGCTGCCTCGACATTTAATAAATGAAATTCCATAGCTGGGGGTCGATCCGGGGTGAACGGGCGGCCACTGCTCCTGGGCTGCGCGCCCAGTTTTAGCTGCCAGACTGCTTCCCACCTTCAATGCTGGGGCCACCAAGCCTACAGACCTTTGGGTATGAGTGCAGCACGGGGTGGCATAACCATCACCCTTTGCTGTCAGAAGCCCCACCTGCTGAGCTGCTGACTTGGGCGGGGGGGGGTGCAAGATTTTTTTTTTTAAGGTGAGATTATAAATATATCCTGTGGATCGCAATTTCAAACAAACTTGTCAATCTGGGTTGCAGCAAAAGGCGATGGAACTTAGCGTGTATTTTGGGTGGTGTGACTCATAAGCATTGCTTGTCTCCCCCTAGGGAAGGAGCCTGCCCACCCACAAGTCGCTGCTGCTGTGCCACTGCTGGGAGAAATAGACCCACTCAGGCACCCCTATCCAAGGACTCCCCCCAAACCTCCGTTTTATTACTGAGCAGGAATCCCTGACACCGAGGGAACTTTCCCTTAACTATGTCACTACTGACCTGCCTCTCTCCCTATGACCCGCCCCACACCCCAACCTGGTGTTGTGTGTGTTTTTGCCCTCTCCATAATAAGCTGAGTGCTCTGACAGCCCTTTTGCGGCTGTAGGGGTGGGGGCTGGGCACAAACGGGTCACACGTGTATGGGGGAGCATGCTCAGTGCGGGGTGCACCCACGTACAGCATGCACTTCAGTTCCTAGCCCCCCCCCCTCCATGAGAAGTCCAAGGAAAAAGATCCTTACAGAAATTGGCCCCTGTGTGTTTTAAGCGTATGCTCAGGCTACATATACACCCGTTGGGCGGCCCAGAAACATCGTTGATGCACATGAAACAGATAGCAAGTTAGAGCTGGTGCACACACCACAGTGGTCACTCTTAATAACCACCTAGACTCTTTGCTTTCCTATTTGAAACAAGAATGATGTATTTTTAGTCCCTCAGGGAGGGAGTCACACTTAAGTGACGACCTCTCGGGCACCTGGCCGTCCATATTGGTGGTAGTGAGTGCACTCCACAGGGCTATGGCCACAGACCCAAATGGACACTGACTTGGACACAGAGGGAACCAGAACACACACCTCACCCCAATCCAGCCTCTGACCGCTAGAAGTATTGTGCCTGGGGATGCTTCCTGTCCACCGCAATCCCCACCACGTCCGTCTCGCGGTTACTGGACCGAGAGTCCCCTGGACCACTCCCCAATCGGAAAGTGAAGGTCAAAGTGCTAGCGAGTGTCTCGGTTGCAGACCCTGCTGGAGCGGGCCGCGGCTCCTTTAAGAACCCCGGTCCACTCCCGCCTGCGCGCAGGCTTCCTTTCTCCGAGAGGCTCGGCCACAGAGCGAAGCGGAGCGCCGGGGCGGGGTGCGGGCCGCCCCTCCCCCGGTGGGCAGGGTTTTCGCTGCTTCCTGCAGGAGCGGCCTGGGCCGCGCAGGGGGCGGGGAGAGCGGAGAGCGGCGGCGGGGCGGCGCGGGGCGGCGCGGGGCGGAGGGCGCCCGAGGGCGAGCGGGCGGGCGGGCACGGCGGGTTCAGGCCAGCCCGGGGGCGGACGGTTGGCCGCGCGCGGAGCCTCGCCGGGGCCTTGCGGGAGCCGGGCCGGGCCGCAGGGCCGCCGCCGCCGCCGGGCCCGCCGCCCGCGCCCCCACGCTGGCCCAGAGGGCTGCGGCCGCGTCGCCGCTGAGGATGTCCGGAAGGGGCCGCGAGCGGAGGTGTGTGCGGACTGCAGCGCCCCTGGTAAGCGGCGGGACCAGGGGGGGCGGGACCGCGCCGCAGGCCGTCGCCGCCGCCGCCCGGCGGGCGCCGAGGCCTGGCGGGAGCGCCGTGCGGGGCCGGAGGGCGGGGGGGGGGCCACTGCGGAGCGGCGTCCTTGGCGGAGGGCCGGCTGCGGGGGGGGCGCTGTGCGTTGGAGCCGGTGGACGGGGGGAACCGCCTCCCACCTCCATCTCGGCATCCAGACGGAAGCGCCAGCCTGGTGTGTCAGGAGGGCTGTGGCGGAGGCCGGCAGGCTGTGGGAGGTGGGCGCTAGTATGGTTTGTGTCATCCCTGCCACCCCTGCGTCTTGCACCTGCTGCTCACATGGTCCGCGTGCCCGCCGGAGCGGTAGAGGGCAAGGGGCCTGGATATGGGATCCTAGAGAGCACCTGACAGGGGTGGCAGGACTCTAGGACTCCAGCCCCGGCTTCCCAAGGCTGGGGCTCCTTGGAGGGCCCGGTGTTCAGGAACAATCTAAGCATGGGCATCTTCCCCGGAAGCATCTCCAGGCCTGCTAGTGGCTGGGAACATCTAGACTCAGCTTTTCCTGTTCCGGGTAGGCCTGTTGGAGAAGGTGTGCTAGGTATTGGCTCAGTCTAAACACAGATCCCTCCTGGTCTCTAGCTCATTGGCCAAGTGGTGAGGGGTGCTTAGGCTCCCCTTGTCCGGCTGACTCCTGAGGTGACTGGACTTACACACTGCTTCCTCCGTACTAACCAGCAGAGTGAGTCGGTCTGAGCTGGTATGAAACCCCCCTGGCTTGCTGAGGAAGTGAATGGAGGGCAGCAGTTCACCAGGCTGATCCCTTATGTGGGAGGACACAGCGGGTGATGGGACTCAGCAGCTGGCTGGAAGCAGGAAGCTCTGGGCTTTGCCCATCCTCTATAAAAGAAGCAGTCTCTCCATACAGGTTTGGGGTCTTGTGGACTCTGGGCAGTGTAGATGTGATTAGGTGAAAGTGTGGAGTGCTGGTTTGTGGGCCCATACCTTGTAGTCACCCCTTAAAATCCCAAGGTCTGACTGTGAGCCCAAGGAATGATGGTCCTGTAGTTCTTGTGGTCTAAACTGGAGTGTTGGGAGTTGTGGGTCGCTGGCCATGAGCCATGAGCATGGGATATCTTGTAGGTGACTGACTCCGAGACCTCCTTAGGATATGTCATGTTTTACAGACGGGTGTCCATACCCCTAGTTAGCTGGAAATGACCGCTCCCTTTCCCTGGCCAACATCAGGAAGGCCTTGATTCAGGTAGTGCCTTTGTTTCCAGCTTTCGCTGTGAAGCTTTGCTCACTCTGGGATTTTGAGGACCCTTGCATTTCCCAGTCTGTGTTCTTGCTTCTGGAGCAGAGGCCTGAAAGATAGAGCAGCTATCTTTTTGTTGTCTGTGTCTGTCTGGCCAGAGCCTCTGGACACCCAGTCAGGGCTGGGAGGAACAGGGTGTGTTAGATGTTAGGCCACTGAGCTCATAGCCCCCATCCTCATGTGACCGGGGCAGGCCTGCCTGAGGACTCTCTTTCCTCCCTCTGATGCCGAACGCAGGTGACCAAGCTGAGGGGCAGAATGTTGACATTCTCCCACCTTAGCGCCCAGCAACTACTCCCCAGGTACAAGTGCTGGTGTTTGTCAGGACTGCCCTATACCACACTGGGTCTGGCCGATCATGACATTCTTATATTTTTGGTTGTGAGCCTAGCCTTTAACGGCTGAGCCATCTCTCCAGCCCCGATCATGACATTCTTGATCTGAGCCTATAAGCATCCCAGATAAGAAGGCTTGGCATTGGGGTTGGGGATTTAGCTCAGGGGTAGAGAACTTGCCTAGCAAGATCAAGGCCCTGGGTTCGGTCCCCAGCTCCGAAAAAAAAGAAAAAAAAAAAAAAAAGAAGGCTTGGCATTCTCGTATTCCATGTATGTGATGTATGAGAAAATATAACCCATCTATTCATAGATCCCAGGATAGCCCAAAGTCACAGCGTCACTGTGATAGAACTCTGTTATTGCCCAGGTATGGCAGCACGTGCCCTTAAACCCAGCACTTAAGAGACAGAGGCAGGCAGATCCCCAGGCCAGCCAGGGCTATGTCGTGAGATCATGGGGTGGGGTCATGGAGTCTCTTGTAGTTTATTAACTCAGAGTATGAGGGAGGTAAGAGGTGAGACCCACCCTTCAGAGACAGGTACGAATATGTTGCAAGGCCTCTGGACACAATGCACCTGCTGTGGCAGCTTGTGCCATCTCACCAGGTGCCATGCCCCTGCCTGCCTTGGAGTCTAGGACAGAACAGGAGTTGGGGTGCACTGAAGAATGTCAGTTATCCCCTTTCTCTTCCTCTGCCCACTCTGCCTCATCGCCTTGGTCCCAAGCACTCTGACCCGGCTCCCAAGTGTTCACTTCCTAACCCTCAACCCACAGCCTTTAAGTCAGCCTTACACTTTGACAGACTGGGGTAAAGACCTCCAGATACCCAGCCTATAAGTGACCAGAGCTGGGGAGTATTCTGCAGGGTAATGTATACTCAGAAGTCTTCTTACAAGGACAAATGGGTAGACTTCTTGCTTTTGGGGAGGAGGGGTGGGGGTGGTTAGGCCGGTTCCAGATAAGTCTCTTCTATGTAGTCCTGGCTGTCTTGAAACTCACTTTGTAGACCAGGCTGGCCTTGTCTACAAAGACATCCACCTGCCTCTGCCTCCGCCATCTGAGTGCTGGGATTAAAGTTGTGCATGAGCACTGCCCGGCTGGCTTTTGCTTCTTGTATTGGGTATAACTCAGTACCGCCAGGTGAGTGAGTGTCCTGTAGTCTCTATAACTCAGTACAGCCAGGTGAGTGAGTGTCCTGTAGTCTCTATAACTCAGTACCGCCAGGTGAGTGAGTGTCCTGTAGTCTCTATAACTCAGTACCGCCAGGTGAGTGAGTGTCCTGTAGTCTGTCTATCTTTTTTTTTTTTTTTTTTTTTTTTTAATTTTGAGACAGGATCTCACTGTATAGACCAGGCTGGAGATTGATCTGCCCCTGCCTCCTGAGTGCTGGGATTAAAGGTGTACCCTACCATGTCTGGCTGTCCTGTGGATTTCAGTGTAAGCCTATGTGGCCACCACTCTATCCAATGTAAATAACATCTCCATAGCTCTCCACAGCTTCCACTTCTGGCCACACCCCCAAGGGTAACCTTCATCCCCTTGGATTCCTCTTGCCTGCTTTTTTTTCCTCTGGTCTTCCAAGGGTGTGGCCCTTAGATTTGAGGGGGAGAGGCCAGAGCATGGGCTTTATATACAGGTCTTCTGGCCCCTTGAAGACTGGTGGCTTTTGGTGGTGGCATGAATTTACTTTCAAGGCCTTCCTATGGTTGGCAACAGTTATCTTATCCTGATGTCCCTTCTGATAACCTGGCCACACACACTGGCCCTCACCTACCCACGGAGCAGCTAGAGGAAGACACCACCTTCTCTAGGCCTCACATTTCCTCCCCTCTGCCCAAGTCTGCAAGGATCTTCTTAGAAACCCTTGCTGGCTTCCCGCTTCAGAACTGGCAGAGGTGGGGTTTGGAACTCTGCTGACTGGCCAAGGTCATTTGGACCTAGAGTGCAGGTAGAATTGTTAGACACAGACTTCCTCTCTGTGTCATCCAGAAATGAGCTGGCACCAGTGTGACCAAGACCAACAGTGTCCCCTGCCCTCCCTTCCCAGTGGAGGTCACAACAAGGGAAAGGAGGACCCTTCTTAAGCAGGGAGAAGGTGCCAGGAAAGCTTTAGAGTTTGAGGCTCTGGGACCACTGGCCCTGGATGTCAAGCTGATTCCTGTAGGCCTGGGGTGGAGGCCTCAGGACTGCCCGATTCTGATCCTGGCCTGGGCGTCTCCCCACTCACAGGAAACCCTACCTCTTCAACAAGAGGAATTTAGGCTGCATCATTTCCCGCTTCCTGCCTGGGCTGCAGGAGGTGACTGGCAGGCAGACCCCCTGACCCAGTGGAGTTTGGGAGTGGGGGAAGGGAGTTTTCCATGCCCTGGGGGGGCGTGGTTCTCATTGTTTGGGTGAAACCGACACAAAAGTACTCTAGGGCTCCCCCTCTTGGCAGAGGTGGCTGGTCCCTTCCCCAGTTCTTAAAGTCAGCAGCTCCTGGGAAGGTGTGTGGTGGTCACTCTGCACGTCCCTCATTGCCTTGTTTTGTGAGATTCCAAAAGAAGCCTGAATCCAGAGACAGCTACAACTTCCTGTTTCCACTCTGTACCCCCAACATGGGCAGAACTTAAGCCCTGACTCAGTCTGCTCATGACTCTGGGAACTTTGATGGTAACATTGGCTCCAAGGGCTTGAGATTGCCTTATGGTTGGGAGAGATTTCTCCAGTCTCTAAGAGCGTCCTGAGTTCTAATAAGACAAGGCAGAGAGCCAGCCCCATCCCCCAGAACAAGGCTTCCTGAGCCTGGGTGGGGGCCTGGGCAGAGCACAGTGTCCTGGAAGAGCAACTCCCTGCCCCCACTCTGGACAGCACACAATGGCCGCTTTCTCCCCCATGACCTTTCCTTTCTGTAGCCTGAGCCGAGTGCAGTTGTCTCCTCCCCTTTTCCAGAGGGGCTTGGTGTAGTGGCATCTCTACTACCCTTGAGGGCCCAACCTCCTACCCATTAGCCCCCATTCCCGTTTCCCATGTTCATTTCATCCACAAGGACTGGAGAATGGCTTCTAGACTGGTCCTGAGACTGCAGAAGCAGAGGGCGGCAGCTTTAGGCTTGGCCTGGTCTCTGGCATTGAGGTGTCTGGCTCTGTACTCCAGCAGCACTCCTTATTAGCTGTGTGACCTTGAGCAAGCCCTTTGACCTCTTTGAGCCATTTAATCCTCATCTGTAGAGCAAGATAGCACTTCTGAAAGGAATCATAGAATACTTGGTCAGTAAATTCTGAGTACTCAGACAAGGTTAGTCCCATTGTCCCGAAGGCTGCAAACCCACAGTGATGGTGGCATGAGACGGGAGCCTCTCAACTCTGTCAGATGGGGTCTAACAGGAGCATGCCCAGGACTGTGTGATATGTGGCATCAGGGCTCCTGCCTCCCCGTGGAATGGCTGGGTAGCCATCAGGAGAGGCTGTGCAACTGATCACAGTGACCGTGGGGTAGGAAGCTGTATCCACTGAGGTCCCCAGTGGGTGCACTGGGGACTCTGCATTCCCAGAGGTATAGGAGTTAGAGGAAAGGGCTAGTGGCCAGCTTCTACGCTCCTGGGGAAACTGAGTAGACATTCCCTGAAGCACTAAGCGTGTGCCAGGCCTGATTGTGTGCTCAGGAGATGGGGCTTTTCCACTGGCTCCTACTGATTTCCCACCTCTGCCCATCCCAGACCCTGGCTGGGCATCTATCAGCAGAGGTGTGCTGGTTTGTGACGAGTGCTGCAGTGTGCACCGGAGCCTGGGACGACACATCTCCATTGTCAAACACCTTCGCCACAGCGCCTGGCCTCCTACGCTGCTACAGGTAGGGAACTGAACCAGACAGTATTCTTCCCAGTGTGCAGTGCCCAGGTATCCCCGAGCCCCTACCCTCAGCCCCCCAACAAATACACACATACACCTGTTCATAATATGCAGTTCCAAGGGACAGCAGCCACTGTGATCCCGAGTCCTTCCACCCAGCCCCTTTCCCTGTAGTGTCTACTCTTTAGCTTGGACTCCTCCTGTGTTGGACAGTGTATCGAGCAAGTTGCTTAAACATTCTGAACCTTGGCAAACGCACCAAGGTAAGCCAGCTTGAAGTGCTAAATGGGACCCATGACTTTGGGTGGCCTGACTGGATACTGGGCACATTGTAGGACCTTTAGTGGTGTTTCCAGCTGCAGCAAGCACTTTGAGAGTATCTCCCCCGGTGCCCAGCACACAGTGGGCACTCTCTTGCTTGGCATCTCTGCCCCACAGATGGTGCAAACGCTTGCCAGCAACGGGGCCAACTCTATCTGGGAGCATTCCCTGCTGGACCCTGCACAAGTGCAAAGTGGCCGGCGCAAAGCCAACCCCCAAGACAAAGTCCAGTGAGTGGGGCTGCAAGGGCGGTGGGCAGGCCGTGTGCCCTGGGACAGGGGCCTGAAAGGTCGCTTCCCTAAGCTTCTTGCTCCCATTGCTTCCTGTGTGCTCCATGCAGCCCCATCAAGTCAGAGTTCATCAGGGCAAAGTACCAGATGCTGGCGTTTGTGCACAAGCTTCCCTGCCGTGATGATGATGGGGTCACCGCCAAAGACCTCAGCAAGGTGTGAGGGGTCCCTCTTTCCACACCCATGACACCCTGAGGCATAGGTCCCAGAGGCAGCATAAGGTCAGGGAAAACAGTAAGTGCAGACTCTCTGGAGCTCTGTCAGACTGCTGATGGCTAAGAGGCCTCCACTCCCAAGTGGATGCACAAGGCCTCCCATCTGCCACTTGAAAGGTAGGAAACCCTGGAGTCCTTGCTTAGCTATCCAGACCTTCATTTCCTCACCAGTAAAGTGGGAATGTAGTAACAGGACCTACCTCTGGCTAGTGTCTGCTCCAAGCAAAGACATGGAGGGTAGTGACTGGCAGCTGCTATTATTAATTGGCATTGTCCTCTAGTGGGAAGCCCTCTGGGCCCAGGTTTGGCAAGGCCCCTTGGAGCTGGCAGGTGTGCGAGGAGCAGCCAGGTGGGGGGTTCTTGGGTACACGTGTGTCTGTCACACTCACTTACTGCACACTCTGCTCCTCGCAGCAACTGCACTCGAGTGTGCGAACAGGCAACCTGGAGACCTGTCTGCGCCTGCTTTCCCTGGGTGCCCAGGCCAACTTCTTCCACCCAGAAAAGGGCACTACACCTCTACACGTGGCTGCCAAGGCAGGGCAGACACTGCAGGCTGAGCTGCTAGTAGTGTATGGGGCTGACCCAGGCTCCCCTGATGTCAATGGCCGCACACCCATTGACTATGCCAGGTGAGAATCAGCTAAAGGATGAGGTTTAGGTGGAAGGGAGTGACTGCTGCTGTGTGGCTGAGCCATGTCCCCTCCCCACAGGCAGGCGGGGCACCATGAACTGGCAGAAAGGCTAGTTGAGTGCCAGTATGAGCTCACTGACCGGTTGGCCTTCTACCTCTGTGGACGGAAGCCTGGTGAGCAGAGAATGGGCCTGACTAGGCCCGGGCAGGTGGGACCAGACACACCCAGCAGCAGGTGCCATAGTGACAAAGCCAGCTGGGGAACTGTGTTGCTAGGCAACTGGCTCCTGTGAAATTGCTGCAGGCTCTGGGTTGCTGCAAGTATGTTGGGGCCAAGGAGTGGGGGTGGGCCTGACTTGCAGCCAGCTTCCAATGCTCTTGGGGTGTCCTGCCCACCTCCATTCCCTCTGATACTTTCAAGTGTCACACCCTGCTCATGGTGGGAAGTGGGCTCCTGGATGCTGGCGCCACCTGCCATCAGTGACTTGGCATTTTTATTTTTGTTCAGATCACAAGAATGGGCATTACATCATCCCACAGATGGCTGACAGGTGAGTGCCCACCTGATGCCCTTTCCAGCTATTAGATGTCAAGGTGATCTGACCCAGAGCCCTGCCCCTTTCCAGGCTTCAGAGGCCTGCCCTCCCACCCTATACCTGCACTGACTAGCAACACAGAATTTGTAGCCTAGTCCCTATTACTGTATACCTCAAGGCAGGCGAGAACTGTCAGTTCAACATCCAACAGTCCGCATGAACCTTGTGATTATTAAGTATCTGGAGGGTTTAGGTACAAGGAAAGACCTAACTAGGTTCGGCCATTGTGTACTACCTGCCATGTAGCCTTTGAGTGAAGTAATTCCCTCTGTAGGGAGAAGATAACTACAGGGAATTTGTTGACTTTGGAAATACTGGCCAGACCTCCATTGTGCAGTGTGCAGGGGAATAATGGTGAATTTTTGCCTCTGATCATAGCAGCCCCAAGATAACTCAGCAGTGGAGGATATCCCCAGTCACTTACTCAGTTTACAGGACAAGAATGAGCTGGCGCCACCTAGTGGTCCTCAGGGGACTACAACTTGATGCCAGGCAGTACCCCCTGGCATTAGGAGAGGTTTTCCATCATAGCCTGTGCAGGCGGATGGAACAGTCAGGCTGTGCAGCTCAAATTCCTAAACCCAGAACTTCCCTGTTCCAAGACCCTGAGACTCAATTCTTCTTCTCTAATCTGATCTGCCTAGGGGTGGGTGGGTGGGAGTGTGTGTGTGTGTGTGTGTGTGCGCGCGTGCATAGTCAACACACACACAGGGACATAGAGTCAGTGGTTGTAACTTAGCACCTCCTCAGAGCCAGCTGCTGCTCTAGAGATACCAAGGTAATCAGATGCCACCTTGCCCTGAGCTACAACTAAACAGGCAGGACATCAGCAAGAGGTGCTAGGGTGCAGAGGTAGGAACTGCAAGCAACTTGTGTACTACAGCATAATGTGAGGGAATGAGACTGGGAGAGCCAGGTGAGCATGAACCTCGTGGGGAATCCCAGCAAGGGCACAGCCATCCTGACGGAGTTCAAGCATGGCTGGAATGGATATGTGGCAGTAAGTTACTGTATGACTTGAAGCAGGTTGCCTAGCCTGAGCCTTGGTCATCTCAATGCTAATACTTACCCTTTTGGGAATATTGAGAATAATTAATACAAAAAATACAAAGTACTTAGCATTTTTTAAAGAAAGCATTGTGAAGAAGTATGGTTGAACTATATCTGATGTACACATTAGTATTGAACTGTTTTAAGACAGAGCGCAGGGTTGGGGATTTAGCTCAGTGGTAGAGCACTTGCCTAGCGAGCGCAAGGCCCTGGGTTCGGTCCCCAGCTCTGAAAAAAAGGGAAAAAAAAAAAAAAAAAGACAGAGCGCGTGGCCAGACATGTAGGCACTCTGCTGCTGGATGAGAAAAGGATTTTAAAGACAAGCCTAGAAGTCTAAAAGCCCAGACCAGAGGAAACAGGGCAGAAGTGGGAGGCGAGGCTAGGGTCTGAGGAAGAAGGAAATGGGGGATGGCTTCTTGTAGCTGAGAGTGGACAGAGAAACAAGCTGGGGAGGCAAAGTCTCTTGCGTGTTCTGTTTTGGGTGTGTGTGGAGATGTGTCTGAGCTTGACATGGGAAGGCAAGAGCCGCCTGCCCCTGGGTAATTGCTGCTCTGTCCTGTTCTTCCCTTTGCTGCCTTCCTGGATTAGATCTCGCAAAAGTGCATGTCTCAGAGGTACCCACACCTGTTGGCTGCAGGCTGTGAAGTTTGGGTGGGTGGGTGGGGTTGGTGTGTGACCTCGGGGTCTCATCTCCCTGAGTTCCCTGCATGCTTGGGAGGTAACCAGCAGGGCCCAGACCGTCCCTCATGTCTGGCCTCTCTCCTCCCTCCTTTGTCCACAGTTTGGATCTGTCTGAATTGGCCAAAGCTGCCAAGAAGAAGCTACAAGCAGTAAGTCTGCCTCAACAAGCTAGGACTTCTTAGAGCAGCCCTCTCCAGCCTTGCCAGGCTCCTCCCTGCAGTCACCTCCCCATGCCCTCGTCTTGATCCTGGTTCTGCCCTCCAAGTGTGTGTCCAGAGCCTCGCCTCTGGGAGGAGGAAGTAACCTGGACTCTTCCTTGCACATAGAACCTCACCCACCCCTCAGTTCTAGGACAGGCTGGGTGACAGCGGGGTCATGAAACTTGCCACATCACACAGCCTCCTGACAGACCCTGGGCCCCCTCTCTGCCTCTAGCTCAGCAACCGGCTCTTTGAGGAGCTCGCCATGGATGTGTATGACGAAGTGGACCGGAGAGAAAATGATGCAGGTGAGGGAGAAGGGACCTGCCACAAAGAGCCAGGACCCAGTGAACCAGGGAAGGGGGTGCTGCTCAGAGGCCACTGGAGTCCCTGTCACACACGACCCCCTCCCCCATACACCCTTGGGCAGCGCTAAGCTGTCAGCAGCCAGCCGCCTCTCTACCCACCAGGCACTGGGGCTCATCTTGCTCTGGCTGCCTCCCACTCTGGCTGTCTCCTCAGCCATGCTCCACCCCTACCCTGCATCACTCCTCCCTGGCCACAGCCAGATTCCAACCCAAACTCTGGGTCTGGCCTGGTGGGCCCTGCCTTGTTGTGTTGTCAGTGGGCGGGCCTCACTGGGCCTGGCCCAGCTTTTGTGTTGGTGGAGACCCTGCTTCCTGCCACACTGGCCCAGTCTGAATAGAGGAGGGCCTGGGGGGCTTTGCTCAGTGCTTCTCCCCCTCTTCTCTGAGGGTGCATTCACAGTGGGTGATCTGCTCCCTGCCCTTCCCCCACAGTGTGGCTAGCTACCCAGAATCATAGCACCCTGGTGACGGAACGCAGTGCTGTGCCCTTCCTGCCAGTCAACCCTGAATACTCAGCCACTCGGAATCAGGTGAGGAGGGATAGGCCTGGATGGTTTCCTCTCTGAGAGCCCTGCCCTTCCTGCCAGAGACAAGCTGGCACCCAGGCAGGCTCTCCTGAGGCCTCCCTCAGGATCTGACTAGGAATGGCATGAAGCTATTCTCTAGTACTGGTGGGTACTTCAGCCTCCTAAGGGCTCCCCTGGGTGCCGTAACCCTTTGCTGACCTGGGCTGCCACACTGCTGATGTGGGGCTGGGTGTTTTAGCTACAAATAGGTGGGATGGCAGGGTCCTGCTTTGTTGTCCTGTTCCAGCCCCTGAGCCAACCAGACCTGTGGTCCCTTATGCTGGCCTTGCCCTTTCTGCCTTGCAGGGACGACAGAAATTGGCCCGTTTTAATGCCCGAGAGTTTGCCACCTTGATCATCGACATCCTCAGTGAGGCCAAACGGAGGCAGCAGGGCAAGAGTCTGAGCAGCCCCACAGGTGGGAGCACGAGCGGGCCACGGCGGTCACCTCTGCCCAGGCACGTGATGAATGTGTGTGGCTGAGCAAGCCCTGAGACACGGGTCTTCTGTCTTTAGACAACCTCGAGCTGTCTGCACGGAACCAAAGTGACCTGGACGACCAGCACGACTACGATAGTGTAGCTTCTGACGAAGACACAGACCACGAGCCCTTGCCCAGTGCTGGCGCCACGCGGAACAATCGTGCCAGGGTCTGAAAACTGACCCTGCTCTTCCCTCCCGTAGTCTCCTCTGTTCCTTCTGGCCTCTCTAGACCCAGCTCCATGTTTTTTAACTCCATGACCTATAGCGCTGGTCAACCTCTGTCCCTGAGACTGACTGGCTTCTGTCCCTGCAGAGCATGGACTCCTCAGATCTGTCGGATGGGGTTGTGACGCTGCAGGAGTACCTGGAGCTGAAGAAGGCTCTGGCTACCTCCGAGGCCAAAGTGCAGCAGCTCATGAAAGTCAACAGCAGTCTGAGTGACGAGCTTCGGAAGCTGCAGAGGGAGGTGAGCACTGTGGCCGGGGAGTGGCAGAAAAGCATCCAAGATTCTGGGAGTGGGGTCACCCTTTCCAAAGGTGGTACCTACCTTGACCCAGAGGTGGACACCATTATGTACACTCAGATCCACAAACTGCAGGCAGAGAACCTGCAGCTCCGGCAGCCGCCAGGACCAGTGCCTGTACCCTCACTTCCCAGTGAACGGGCAGAACACACACTCATGGGCCCTGGTGGAAGTACCCATCGCAGGGACCGCCAGGCCTTCTCTATGTATGAGCCAGGCTCCGCCCTGAAGCCCTTTGGAGGTGCACCTGGGGATGAGCTCGCCACACGGCTCCAGCCTTTCCACAGCACAGTGAGTAGCCTGCTGGCCTTGGTTGGGGAAATTAGGGTCACAGCTTATCATGACACTGTTCTGCTTCCCTCAGGAGCTGGAAGATGATGCCATCTATTCAGTACATGTCCCTGCTGGCCTTTACCGGGTAAGCAGGACCTGGGGATGGAGGGTAAACCCTGCACCAGTGAATCACCAGCCCCAATAGCTGTGAAGCTGCACTGGGACACTGAACTACAGTGGGAACTGACTCTGGCCCTTCCCTGGTTTTCAGATCCGGAAGGGGGTGTCTGCCTCTTCTGTGACCTTCACTCCCTCCTCCCCACTGCTGTCAAGCTCCCAAGAAGGAAGTCGCCATGGGGTAATGTTCATCCCAGTGCCCAGGGACGGTGTGGGCTTTACAGTTCCAGGAATTGTGCTCACCCATCACCCTTCCCTTCCCCTCCAGAGCAAGCTTTCACGCCATGGCAGTGGTGCAGAGAGTGACTATGAGAACACACAGAGTGGAGAGCCTCTGTTGGGGTGAGATGTCTGTGGGTCTCTACCCAGCTCTGCCAGCACCTGGAGGGGAGGTGGTGAGGGCCCAGCCGTGCAGGTGCAGGCAGGCCGTCAGTGACTAGAATGGCTCCTTTTCTCTCCACACGTGGGTTAGACTTGAAGGGAAGCGGTTCCTAGAGCTGAGCAAGGAGGATGAGCTGCACCCTGAGCTGGAGAGCTTAGATGGAGACCCAGACCCCGGGCTCCCCAGCACGGAAGATGTCATCCTAAAGACAGAGCAGGTCACCAAGAACATTCAGGAGCTATTGCGGGCAGCCCAGGAGTTCAAACATGACAGGTAGGGTGAGCACAGGCTCTTGTTAACCTGTGAGTACTGGGTGGAGGGTACTGCTAACTGGGGTCCTCTGATGCTGGGACTCTGAGAAATCCCTCGTCCAACTTCTCTCTTCCCTGACAGCTTTGTGCCCTGTTCAGAAAAGATCCATTTGGCTGTGACTGAGATGGCCTCTCTCTTCCCAAAGGTACAGGGGCCACAGATAAGCAGAGTGGGAGGGCCTGGGGTGGGGCAGAGGCAGGTAAGCTGCCTGGGTGGAGCCAGTCAGAAACCTGGCTTAAAGTCCAGGGCTCCTCCCTCCTCCCTCCTCCCTCCTCCCTCCTCCCTCCAGAGGCCAGCCCTGGAGCCTGTGCGCAGTTCACTGCGGCTGCTCAACGCCAGCGCCTACCGGCTGCAGAGTGAATGCCGGAAGACAGTGCCTCCAGAACCTGGCGCCCCTGTGGACTTCCAGCTACTGACTCAGCAGGTGATCCAGTGCGCCTATGACATCGCCAAGGCTGCCAAGCAGCTGGTCACCATCACCACCCGAGAGAAGAAACAGTGACCACTTTCCCTGCCCTTACCCACACCCTGGGACCTCACTGGCCATGGGAGCTGGGCCACTCCAGACACTAACCCACCCCCAACAGAGCCACTGGCACAAGTGCCCTTAGTGCCACCATTCTCCTCTGGCATCCAGGTGCCCTGGTGTCCACACCCCCTTAAGCCCCAAGGATGGGAATGTGAGGTGACAGGAGCATCTGTCCCCCACATTCCACACCCCTCCCTCCCTCTGTACATAGCATCCCTGCCCTGCTGATACGCAGGAGCCTCAAGGAGTCCCTCCCAGCTCTTCACCTGCCTTCCAGGGCCCCCTCAGCAAAGGGTGGGACAGGGACACTCCAAGTGGGGCAGCTCCGCCTACTGCACCCTATCCCCATGAGCCAGTTCAGCCCTGGGGGGTCGAGCAGAGGCACCCCCTCCTTTGTGCATTATCTCTGGGTGTCTCTGCCCCGTAGCCAGCAGCCCCCCCCCCACTGCTCTTTCATGACAAATGGCCCCTGCCAGAGCACAGGCCCCAACTTGTGTGCCAGGGTCCCCAGCAGCAAACACTGGAACGTCTTTCTCTCCTCTACCCCTTAATTTTAACTTTGTGGTAACTGAGTGTCCCTGCGTTCTTACAACTGAGTGTGTGAGCGGCAGTGCCGTTCCAGAGACCTGGCCCACCTGGAGCTCTGAGGGGCAGGGGAACCAGAGTAGTGGGACCAGCATTGGAAGTCAGCTTCCCTCTACCCAACCTGGGACGGGGACTGTCAGGGTCACCAGCTGTGGTCCAGTTGCTACCCCTACTTGTATCCCTAGCCTATAAACTTAAAAGGAAAACCACTTCCCTCCATCTCTCCCCGGTCCCCTGTGGGAAGTGTGCTGACCAGGCAGAGGACAGAGCACCTGCGCCTGGGGCTGGCTCCCCGGGTCCCCAACTCAGCTGGTGGCTGTGGAACTGAGCCCCTCTCCCTAGCCTCTGCAAGGCCAGCACCCACAACACTACCTGTACCTACAGTGACCCACCCAGAAGGCCTGGGGATCTGGCTGCAGCTGAAAAAGCTGGCAAGGCACTGACAGCACCCACCAGCTATTCCCCCAACCACCTTCCTAGCCTGTGGTGGTGGGTAGCTGTCAGAAGGTGTGTCATGTACATTTGTATCAAAAATAAATAAGTGACCATGTGCCACTTCTGATGTCTAGAGGTCAGAGGTGGGGCTCAGCCCGGTATTCAGTTCTTGGTTCAGGTCATTGTCCCTGCTACTTATGTGTCACAGTCCTTGTCTGCAGTCCTTGCGAGGCTGAGGCAGAAGAGCAAATTTAAGGTTGTCTGTGAAGAGTCAGGAGCGTGTGTTGAGCGGGGGACACATGCAAAAAGGTGAGCAAGTGAGGAGTGCCAGCACCGGGGCTGCGCAGGCCAACTACTTCATTTGAAACCGGCCTGATGTGATTCTGATAACCCTGGGACACTGGGTGCCTCGGGGGCCAGCCAGCTCCACTCTAACTCCCCCCAAGGGCTTGTGGCCTGAGGGGAGTGTGACTGCGGGCAGGATACACTCGCCCAACTCCGAATTCTACTAAAATAATTTAATTAGAAACAGGAATTTGTATCAGGGAGGCTAGAAGGATGATACTCCCAAGAAACCAAGTGAAGCCTCTAGGGCCTCTCCGCCTGCCGCCAGGGGGCGCCCGCGGATGGCCCACGTGGCAGCGGTCGCAGAGGGGCGGAGCCGCTCAGTCCGAGCTCTCCGAGTCAGGGCCACTATCCGGTGTGGGTGGGAGCAGGGGCCGTCTTCGAGACCTCTTGATCCGGCGCGAGGGCAAAGGCAGCCTCCGTTTCAGGATGGCTGTGGGAAGATGAGAGGTCAAGGGCAAGAAATTCCAGGGATTGGGCGTACCTGCTGGGGGTTGGGGGGCTTCTCACCAGCTACGGTGTCCTGGCTGTCTGACGTGGGCCCCCAGTAGATACTCTCGCTCCTGCGGAAGTTCCGGTGCAGTCGCGTGCAAAGCGTAGCCAAGGTGAGCAGGACCAGCAGGAAGGTCAGGGCCATGGCAGCCCAAGCAGCCTCTTCAGTACGTGGAGTGGGCCCTCGAGCTACCCGGGGAGGCACTGCTGCTCGAGGAGCTGGGGAAACCTGACCCGGACAGGCACAACCTCCAGGGTTGCCTTGCCCACTGGGCATCTGAGCCTCTGTCCTGAACCTACCATTGCCTTCAGTTACCCCAGTCATCAAGGAGACCGGGGCCACAGATGAGGTTCCCAAAGTCCGCTGCTGGGCCTTCAGGCTCTGTGAAGAGGCCAAGGAAACTCTCAGGCCTGAGGGAGTGGATTGTAGACCAAGGGCAGCACGGAGACCCCTTTTCTTGACAACACTGAGTGAGGACCTCCTGGGTCCTCTAGATGTCACCTCTACACCAGGAGGTCGCCAGCTCCGCAGAGCAAAAGCCAGAGTCGGGGCCTAAAGAGAAGAGAAATCAGCCCCTACTCTCTGTTAACCCAATACTCTCTCGCCTCCAAGCCCGGTCCCAGCACCCCTCACCTGTACACAGCGTCTCCCACACAGCTTCCCTCTTCTGGGGGCTGGCATCATGGGAGTGGGCCCAAAAAGATTGTCAGAGAGAAACCACACACTCTTTCTCTGCTTCCGCCTCTGCCGCCGCTGCCTCTTCAGCCATTGGGCAGCCCAGGCTGGCTCTATCCAAGCCATCTCCAGTGCAGTCCCCCATGCTGTCAGCACCAAGGGCTATGAAAGAAGGTAAACAGCTAAGAGGGAAGAAGACCCTGCGTGTTTCCCTTTCTCTGCCCATAGTGCATAGCACAACACCCTGGTTGTTTTTTGGGGGTAGGGCAAGGGGATGAGACAAGTTCTCACTACATAGCCCCTGCTGTTCTGGAATTCAATATGGAGGGCAGGCTGGCCTCAAACTCACAGAGATTTGCCTGCCTCTCTGCTTCCAGAGTGCTGGGGTTAGAGATGGTGGCTACCAAGCCCAACTTTTTTTTTTTTTTTTTTTTCAGAGCTGGGGACCGAACCCAGGGCCTTGCAGTTGCTAGGCAAGCGCTCTACCACTGAGCTAAATCCCCAACCCCCCAACTTTTTTTTTTACTTTTTACATTTTTGATTTTGTTTTTAGCACAGCTTTCACTAACCACTTACTTACCCGGTCCCAAGGGAGACTGAAGTCAGGAATGAGTGTGGGCTTAGCCACACACAAATGGGCCAAGACAGCAAGCTGGAGCCTTAGCCAGAGGTGGGCACAGGGGTGGTAGAAGAAAGTGATACCCTCAGCCTGGAGGGAAAGCAGAGATACAAAGTCAGGCCCAGCCGCTCCCAAAGAATCACAATTTCCCCCATCCTAGACTCCAGGATAAAGGGGTTATCAGAAAGTGCCCGTCCACTTTCAGGAAAAGGCAAAGGCCTTGAGTACTGAGACATACGCCTCTCTAGTTCACCTCTCTTCTCCATCAAGTGCACTGCCCCCACCCCTAAAGACGAACCTCTGGGAAAGGCCTCATAGCTAAGTAACCCCATTAGACTCCAAACATGCTCCCTCATCCCCACGCACACATGGTGCTGGGAATCAACAGCAGGACTCTTACCACTGGCCTGCATCCCTGGCCCTCAATGAACAGGCTTCAGCTGTACTTCTGACTGTGCATTAATGGTTCTATAAGTCCCAACTTTAGACTCTACCCCTCATATGAATACCAAGTCTTTTTTTTTTTTTTTTTTTTTTTTTGGTTCTTTTTTCGGAGCTGGGGGACCTGAACCCAGGGCCTTGCGCTTCCTAGGCAAGTGCTCTACCACTGAGCTAAATCCCCAACCCCGAAGACCAAGTCTTCTATTTCTTGATCTAATCCATGCACTCTCCCAGGAGTATCCATTTTGTCTTTTTTTTTTCCGGAGCTGAGGACTGAACCCAGGGCCTTGCACTTGCTAGGCAAGCGCTCTACCACTGAGCTAAATCGCCAACCCCTCCCAGGAGTATCCAAAACACAACTTGACTGCACAATCCCAGGATAGGAGTAAACCAGAGAAAAGAAGGTAGGTATCTCAGAGGAAATGAGCCTGAATCCACATTTGTGGTAAGAGCCCATCAAGATGGAGATAAACTAAATCAGATGAAGATAATTTACATCTTGACAAGTCAGAAGGGAATTCAGCTACAAATGTGAATTCTAAACATAAATCATAAACTCCAATGGATTCTGAACGGAAATAACTGGAGAGGGACTATGTGCAACAAAGAGGCAGCCAAGTCCGACAGTGTACCTGCTATAACCCTAGCCCTTTAATAGGCAGGGGGATCAGAGCTTTAAGATCATTCTTGGCTGGGGTTGGGGATTTAGCTCAGTGGTAGAGCGCTTGCCTAGCAAACACAAGGCCTGGGTTCGGTCCCCAGCTCCGAAAAAAAGAAAAGAAAAAAAAAAAAAAAGATCATTCTTGGCTATATAACAAGTTCGAAGCCAGTTTGGGCTACATGAAACCACGTATTAAAAAGGGGGATGGGGCTGGAGAGATGGCTCAGTGGTTAAGAGCACTGACTGCTCTTCCAGAGGTCCTGAGTTCAATGCCCAGCAACCACATGGTGGCTCACAACCATCTGTAATGGGATCTGATGCCCTCTTCTGCTGTCTGCAGACGGCTGCAGTGTACTCATGTACCTAATATAAATAAATCTTTTTTTAAAAAGGGGGGGGATGGAGGGACCTGGAGATACAGCTCAGTGGTTAAGAGCTTTTGCTGTTCTTCCAGAGGATCTGGGTTCATTCCCAGTACTAACATAACAGTTCACAACCACTTATAATTCCAGATCCAGGGGATCTGACCACCTCTTCTGAACATACAAACACAAAGTCCCCAGGCAGTGACACACAGGCTTCTAATCCCAGTACACATGCAAATGGATGTCTGTGAGTTCAAGGTCCGGTCTACAGAGCGAGCTCAGAGACAGCCAGTGCTACACAAATGCTATCTCAAAAAAACCAAAAAAGCAAAACTAAACTAAATAAAAACAACAAAAACTTACCTAGGAAGCATAAAAGGCCCTGGGTTCGGTCCCCAGCTCCGAAAAAAAAAGAACCAAAAAAAAAAAAAAAAAAAAAAAAAAACCACAGGCAAAAATTCATACCAATAAAATAAATCTAAACAGTTTTAAGAGCATTCATAAAAATTGAACTCGGTTTACAACACATTAAGCGCACACTGCTAACATGATACAGTGTTTTGCGAGCCAAACACTATTCATTCACTTGCAGAAAATCAGAGCCTAGAAAGACAAGAGAATCCCAATCACACCAGCATTGGGATGGGGGTTGTCTTGCTACCTTCAGAGTTCCTCTCGGTGTTACTTGCCACGCGTCTAGCTACTCGATAGAACACCTGAGCCCAGACTACCGATCTGTCCTGGGACCCACAAGTGGAAGAAGCCCTACCTCTTTTTGCACAAAGTGGTAGAGGGGTGGAGCTGAGAGCCAAGAGTGACAGAGGTAACCTATGAGAAACATTCTGTCGCCAGGGAAGGATCCCAAGATGAGCCCCTGGTTGTACTTACCTGTCCTTGTCTCACCTGTGTGTAAGTCACTCTTGGTAACACCTACACATGGGGAAAGAAGAGAGCAGCTGGGGACTTCGTGTTGGGTGTGAAGAAGGGGACAACTAGCCCCAAGCCCTGGGCTGAGATGCAGACGCTGGAGACTGAGGGCAGGAGAAACCAACAGATGTCCCAATCGGGCGACCACCGAGGGTGCAGCGAGGCCGTTCATAGTTCATACCCTTCTCGTCCTCGGCCCTACAGGGTTCCTACCTGTGGAGGCAGAGGCCACAGGCCTTCGGGACAACGGGTTCCTGCCTCCTCCGCCGGCTCGGCCACCACCTGTGGGTCCAAGGCGAGGAGCTGGGCGTTGGTCTCTGCGAGGGCCCCGCCCTTTCGGTTCCAGAAGTAGAGGCGCAGACCAATGGAGGGGCCTCCGAAACCCCTCGCACGCGCCACTCTTTCCAGGACAAAGTTTAAGCAAAGCGCTTTGAGATCCTTCGGCCAAGACCTTACCAGGAGCCGGTCGCCTTACCTCGTGAAGACTCAGGAGACCCACCAGGGCTACCAGAAGCAACCGGGACGGAGGTGGAGGAGGAGGAACCATTTCAGCTGGGCCAGCAGCAGTCCGGCCAACCAGCCAGCTGCAGCGCCACTCGCGCGCGCCCCCGACCTCGCGCGGCTCGCGCGCCCACGTAGACGGCGGCTCGCGCACAGCCCTGCTCCCTCCTCGCCCCGCCTCGTGCCCCGCCCCTCCTACCCCAGGGCCGCCCCCGCCCCGCCCACCGCCTAGCTCGCCCTACTCGCCAGGCCCGCGCACGCGTCCTGAGCCCAAAGCCGGAAAAGTTAGTCCCAAAGATCTCCTGGTCTCCAAGCCAGCCCGACCAACTCCCTCGCCCCCGAGATGCGTCCCGGCGCGTTTGCGCGACCATCAGAGCACAACTGTATCGCCTGAGTGGAATCCCGGAACCCCGAAAAGGGTGGGAAGTGAGATCCTTAAGGACCGAGTGACCCAGGCGGAGACCTGTGTGCTCTTCTGGCAAACCCGCTAAGCAGAGAATTATGAAATCCTAGCTGTCCCAGAGAGAGGGTTCAGGCTCTAGCGCTTTGCCTTCTCGCTGCCCCATTCCTGCTCTCGCTAATAATAAGTCCTGAGCCTCGAGCTGTCTTGGGGGTGGGGGGTGGGGGTCTTAGGCTCCTCTTACCTCAGGCCCAGAAGTCCCGAGAAGCCGGAGCTCTCCTGGTTTCCGCTCTCGTTCTTTGCCCAAGATTGACCTGGGAGACAATAGTCCGAGGGGCTACAGTGCTCAGCTGGGCCTCCCTGCAACGGAGCGCCCGGTTAAGGATTGATGATCAATACAAAAGTTTGAAACAGGCCTGCGAGATGGCTCAGTGGGTAACAGTGCTGGCCTCCAGTCTGACTACCAGAGTTTAATCGGTGGACCTAAGTGGTTTAAGGAAAGGCCTGATTACGGCATGTTGTCCTCTGACCTAGACACATGCACACACACGCGCGCGCGCGCACACACACACACACACACACACACACACACACACACATACACACACCTAAATAAATCTTTTTAGGTTCGAAATACATAAAAAAAAAATAGCTATTCCAGGCATCTCCCCTGTGCCCTGACGTACCAAGGAGATCCTTGCTCATCCACCCCTGCAGGAATGACCAGATGTTGATCTTACCGAAAGATCCACAATGCACCTCTTTACCAAAGCCCCACCTCGGGGCTAAACATCCCTCAATTCTCTCCCCAACTTATTCTGCAAAATTTGAGGCTCTTTCCTTTCTTGCAACCCTTCCTGGTGAGGAAATGGAGACGCCAAGCTCTTGAAGAGCGTCCTTGGGGGTGGGCTGGGGAGACCACAAGTGTCTATGGGCTAGTGCCCAGATGCGACAGCCACCTCCCTCAAACTCGCGGTCAGTGTCAGATGCTTCAGTCAGCCTCTGGCCAGGTGCAGAGTCCCAACCCTGCTGCGTTACAGAACAGTTCCCGGTCCTGGCTGGGCCGCAGAGCCAGGCAAAGGAGAAGGATTTCTATCTCTAGCTGCAAATGCAGCCGCGACTGGGAAAAGTGAAGCCAGCGAGAGATCGGCACTTTGCCCCCTCCCTTCTTGCTTTTTTTGCTACTCACCAAGAGCGGATCCTGAGGGCGCAGTGACCCAGGGTCTCCCCTGGCAGCCAGACTTCATAGAGGACAGGGGTAGAAGCAGGCGCCTCATGTTCACCCGGGCCTCCAGGCTCCCACACACCGCCCCCCTCCTCCCACCCCACCCCTTCCCTAGCACTCCCCCTTTATTCCGCTCTCTCTGGTTGGCCCTCACGTCCCCGCTCCCCCTTTGCGGCCCGGCTCCCTTTCACCCTCTGCTCCTGCTTGTCGCAATCGCTGTACAAAGGGCTGGGGGCGGGAGGGGGGGGCGGGCGAGGGGAGCTCGACCCGAACTGGCTGTCTCCGCACGGCCACGACCAATCCGGAGCGCGCGCGCCCTCCCGCTTGGGAGGACTCTTGACAGCCACGGGCGGCCGGGCGGAGCCGCGGGCAGAGCGGGGAGCTGGGCGAGGGGACAGCTCCGCTCCCCGAAGCCCAGTGCCTCCCGCCGGGGACTGTCCTGCCGAACCATGCCTCCGTGGGCAGCCGCCCTGGCGCTGCTGCTGGCAGCGCTCGCCTTGCTCCTCCTGCGCCCCTGGAAGCGCGCTGTCGGAGCGCGAACCTCGGTCCGGGACCACGAGGAGCAGGAGGTGGTGAGCGGAGGCCCGGCCGACCACTTCAGCGACCGGCGCGAACCGCTCCCCGGGGGCTGCAGCCTCATTTGCAAGCCGTCCGCTCTGGCCCAGTGCCTGCTGCGCGCTCTGCGACGCTCGGCGGCGCTGGAACCGAGCCCGCGCTCCTGGCTGTCGGGGCCCCACCTGCAGACCTTCTGCCATTTCGTCCTGCCTGTAGGGCCTGAGCCTGAGCTAGCCCGCGAGTACCTGCAGCTGGCAGATGATGGGCTGGTGGCTCTGGATTGGGTCATAGGACCTTGTGCCAGGGGCCGCCGTGTCACCAACCCTGGGAGCCTTCCTCCAGTGCTACTGGTAATCCCCAATGCATGGGGACGCCTCACCCGCAATGTACTGGGGCTCTGCCTGCTCGCCCTGGAGCATGGCTACTACCCGGTCATCTTCCATCGCCGCGGCCACCACGGTTGCCCACTAGTCAGCCCCCGACTACAGCCTTTTGGGGACCCGTCCGACCTCAAGGAGGCTGTGACTTATATTCGCTTCCGACACCCGGCGGCACCCCTGTTCGCGGTGAGCGAGGGTTCAGGATCCGCTCTGCTGCTCTCCTACTTGGGGGAGTGCGGCTCCTCCAGCTATGTGACCGGCGCTGCCTGCATCTCGCCAGTGCTACGCTGTCGCGAGTGGTTCGAGGCTGGCTTGCCTTGGCCTTATGAACGTGGATTCTTGCTGTACCAGAAAATCGCTCTCAGCAGGTGGGTAACGGGAATTGAGGTCTAGAGCTCTGCTTGTATGAAAACAGACCATTGTGGGTAGGTTGGGGCAAAGTTCTCACAAGGTTTCCCAAACTGTTCAAACCCTATAATTGACATAAAGCTATGAAAGTGGGTTTCAAGCCATAGATAGCCCCAGGGCCTCCATTAGGGCCCCATCAGTTCATCTCAGTCTTAGGTGTCCTAGCAACCGGTGGTCAGCAGAGGCCTGCACCTGACATTTACCACTTAGTCCGCAGCCAGATAGGTCAGCAAACAGGCTCTGGAGGCAATTGCAGCCGAGTATCTGTCCAGAATGTTTACTTTCCGACTCTGAGGCAGGAGGCAGCAGGAATGAGAAATGTGGCAGCATTTGATTTATTTAATTCTTTAAACTGACAGATGTTTTACATATTTCTAAGAGGCGAGCATGCAACACTTATTCGTGTGTTTGTTCTTTCTGAGTCAAGGTCTCATACGACTCAGGCTTTACAGCTGAGGGGGTGTGTGCCCCTGAACTCCTTCACCTCCTGAGGGCTGAGATTACAGGCATCAGGCACCACACACATCTACTAAAAACAAACAAACAAACAAACAAAACCACTAAACTCCAGAGAGAGCGCGATTTTAACACCAGGCAAGACTGTTCCACAGAAACCACTTGAGCACCATTCCAGTCTTCCCTAAGAGATGGCAAAAATGAGGTCGGAGGCATTCTGGCAACAAATAGGAAAACCCAGGACATGGGGTCCAGCCTGGCTGGGGTCAAACCCTGAATTTATAGGCAATCAGCCAGCCCCTTTAAGGCTCACCCCTCTTTCAGTCAGTGGATTTAATAACACCTCAGCAGGTGGCTGTGACCATTACAGGAAAACCCTGACCTGCCAATTAGAACTCTTTCTTTTTTTCTTTGCCATTTTACCTCCTTCTATTTTGGAAAGGTCAAAGCCTGAGGCTGAATGAGAGGTGCTGCCATGGCAACTCAGAGGTGGTTTGGTACAGGGACAGGGTACTCTAGTCTAGCTTAACTGCTGTAGTTTCCACTCCAAAATGACCACCTTTAGTGCTGACCATAGACTCAAACCAGAAAGTTGGGGAAGGGAAATGAAGAGGAAACCAAGGCGTTTAGGAACCAGCCACCCTTCCTGTGGAAGTCTGGGGTTGGAAACTCATGCACAGATCTAAAGTCAACTAACAGGGCTGATTAATCTCCCTAAAGGACTGAGCTGGCCACCTGACCTCCTTGTGACCCTTCCAGGCCCTCTCCAGGGAGCGGAGAGCCCCCGGCCCCCCATTGCCCCCCCTCCCCCCCTCCCTGTAATTTGCAGGCCCCTATTTAGGAAATCATCTGATAGACTGATTCTGGTCCCAGTTGTTTTCTCTACCACCGAGCACTTGCTAGGAGCACGTGAGTGCCCCAGGGGTCAGTGTCCCCAACCAAGGTCATACCACCAGGCATCACATCAACCGAAAAACGGGAAGGCAATGGCTGGAATAGAACATAGAACGGTGATAGATTGCGGAGAGGGAGAGGCACCACCTCCTAGTTTGGATCGTCTGAGACAGTGAGTTCTCTCAGGAGAAGCCTCAGAGGAGGCAGGTCATGAGTCCCTTACAAAGGGTCAAAAGGTGAGGTTACAGGGAGAGCTGTCTCTAGTCAGCAACTACAAAGTCAAATGTCCCAGGGACAAATAGTAGGAGTGACAGAGAAGAAATGATCACCCCTATGGAGGAGCCAAACATATGCATTATACCAGAAATTGTCTGACCTTAAATGATGGTCACAATGTGAATGGGGTTTGGGGGACCAGAAAGATGGTTCAGTGGTTAAGAGCACCATTGCTTTTGTGCAGAGGACCCTGGCTCAACTTCCAGCACCCACATAATGACTCACAACCATCTGTAACTCCAGCTCCAGGGGAGCTTCTGGTTTGCATGGGCTCATGGTTCACATACACATGCAGGCAAAACATTCACACACATGAAACACGTCTCTTAAAGGGGCTGTGTTTTCTTGTGTGTGCAGGGGTAGGGGGGGTGAGGGGGCTCTGACTAAGAGACTGAGGCTCATTGATTGTCATTGCCTGGAACTCCCAGAGAGCCACTGGGCGGGCTTCTGCCTCTTGAGAGCTGGGATCAAGGACCCTTGCCACCAGACTTCTCTTTTCTGTATTTCAAAAGCCCAACGTCTCTGTGGCTAGACTGTGGCCTGGATGCCGTCTCCACAGTAACTTTACCTGTCATCTAGTGTTCTGATTTCTCTATCTCGCTCTCTCGTTCACCTGTGGTCAGGTATGCTTCTGCCCTGGAGGACACAGTAGACACCGGCAAGCTCTTCAGGAGCAGCTCCCTTCGAGAGTTTGAGGAGACCTTGTTCTGCCACACCAAGAGTTTGCCCATCAGCTGGGATACCTACTGGGATCTCAACGACCCACTCCGGGATGTGGATGAGGCTGCCGTGCCTGTGCTGTGCATCTGCAGTGCTGACGACCCGGTGTGTGGACCACCAGACCGCACTCTGCCTGCGGAACTCTTCCACACCAACCCGTATTTCTTCCTTCTACTCAGTAGCCATGGAGGCCACTGTGGCTTCCTGCGCCCTGAGCCCTTGCCAGCATGGAGTCACGAGATCATCTTGGAGTCCTTCAGGGCCCTGACTGAATTCTTCAGAATGGAAGAGAGAATGAAAGGGCTGAGCAGGCGCAGGACTTCATTTTTAGGGGGCCGGCGTCGCTGGGGGGGCCTGCAGAAGCGAGAGGTTTCCCCTTCTTCCAATCTGGAGGAGATCTTCGACTGGAAGCGTTCTTACACGAGGTGAGGCTTGCCTAGGGAAGGCCCTGGACCTGCGAGATAGATCCCCACAGTATCACAGCGAGGGGGAGGGGGGACCTGCACCCCTCTCTTAAAGTGGAGAAAGAACTTTCACCCTGAACGTACTACCTTAAGAAGAATTGCCCTGGCTCTAAGAAACATTGCACATCCTGCTCAGCCCCTGGCCACTGTCTTCTGTCATCAAAGTCACAAGCAAAGTAGCAGCCCTGGTGAAGTTTCAGACTGGAGAGAAATTCTGGCTCTCCTAGCTGGGAGTCCAGGCAGGATGAACTTATGAGAGTAGATGGGTGGTTCTGTCCCACATAAATAATCATCTTGGTGACTCTGAGTCTCGAGCTGGAGCCACTCAGTACAGAAAGGACAGGATGTTTGTGTCTCTGTCCCATTTCCCTCATGTGCTCTGCGGTTGTGGTTCTGCTCTGACTCGAATATCAGCAGCTGGGGAAGCAGGCTGTCCCAGTTGCCTAGCTCTCCCCAGTCTGAAAGCCAACAGAGGCAGGAGATGCTGGGCCGAGGCCAGGGTGGAGAGAGCTGGCTAGAATGTGAGTGTCTGTCCCTGCCTCTCATGGCGAATGGAAGCTCCAGGGCTAACGTAGGCCTCTAAGCCAGGCTCTCAAGCTGGTTCAATCCATCTCCTAAAAGTATTTTAGGAGTAAGAGGTGCTATTACCCAGGGTCTAAGGGTTCTGTTAGGTCATGGCTGTGGTAGCCAGGTTAGGCCAAACACACACACACACACACACACACACACACACACACACACACACACACACACCCCTTCAGTTCTGATCCAGGAGATTCCTCCAGAGAGCAGCAGCCAGATGTGCTCCTCCTGAAATGTGGGCTTTCTCAGTCAGTGATGAGAGTAACAGCCCTCATAAGAGTTTCTGATCAGTGTTCTGGCACTAGCTTCTCCCTTTCCACAGCCAGGCAAAGATATGGGAGCAGAGGAGAGCAGAACCCCAAGAGCATGGTGAAGCAGCCCCACTATTCCCGAGTGTCCACATTACAGCTTTGTCTGCTCAATTATTCAGAAAGCTGAAGCTGTTTTCTGGATCCATTCACTCAGCCAGTGAGTGGCCATTTGGTTTTATGAGGGATAAGGCTGAAGCCCAGAGAGCAGTAAGCTAGACGTACAGAGCTTGGATTGGACTGAGCCTTTACACATTATTTTGACAGCTGGACATCTGGATCCATGTATTGTTAAGATTCAAAATCTACCCTGAAATTTTGTTTTTTATTTATCCATGGTGCTTGGGCCTTGCTTGCTAGGCAAACCCTCTACCACTGAGCTCTACATCCAGTCCAGAAGTTATTTTTTTAGTTTATCAGTGGGAAAGAAGGCACTGGGTTTAGACTTAAAGAAACAAAACAGTTTGAAAGAGGCCTTCACAGCCAAAGGACAAGGAGCACTCACAGGTGCACCAGGGCTTCCATTCCAGGTTTGGATAACCTTGTCCACCTAGTCGGGTTTTCTGTTTGCTTGTTTTGGGCTTTTGTTTTGTTTTCTGCTTGGCCAGGAACTCACTATGTAGACCAGGCTGCTCAATACAGAGATCCACCAGAGAACTGGAATTAAAGGCTCTCCACCGAGCCTTCTAATCTTGTTCTTTTAGACTAAGTAAGAAACAAGGAAGTAACTCCAAGATATAGTCCAGACAACATTCAGTCATCTAAGGCACATATCCTATTGGGAAAGAAGTTTTTTCTCTCTTCTCTACTCCTGGCCCCTCCCCCACACCCTCTTCTTTCATCATTTCTGAGCAAGAGACCGAAAAGGAACTGAGCTCTAAAGAGGAAGCTCCTCAGTCACTGGTGAACCACAGCCACGGTGGAAGGCTAGGTTGGGGGATGGCTGGCATATGGCCACTCAACCCCACCCCCACATTTGGGACAGTAGGGATTTCAGTTAATTAGGGTCCTGCTGTTATTGGATCCCTCAGAAATAATGATAAGATGGGAAACAGCCTGGTGGCAGTTCAACCCTAAGGCTTAAAGTGTCTCTAATGGCAAAAATCTGGGCAATTTTTCAAGATCAGCTACCACAGGACCCATTTCTTCAAGAGAACACTTATGTGAGAAAGCCTGGTTAAGCTCCCCCCCCCTTTATTTTTTAAAAGAAAAGCAAGCTTGCTAGAGAGGGAGTATAAAGACTTTATAGTAAGTTTTCTCTTCTTTTTTGTGGAGCCGGTGGTTAAACCCAGAGCCTTGCACAGACCAGACAGCACTTTACCGCGGAGCTCCACCCTCTCCCCTGACATAGGTCTTGCAGTCCTCAGAGGAATGGCAGAGCAACTCTCCTTCAGGTTATTTGGGCCCCAAGTCCTACTGATTTAACCCTAAGACATTTCCCCTTCTGCTCTTTACACAGGGAGCTCTCAGGGAGGGACCTATTACTTTTTGAGATGGCATCTCACAATAGAACATTGACTGCCCTGCAACTCACTGTATAGACGAGGCTGGCCTTAGACTCACAGAAATCCCCCACTTCTGGATACTGGGATTAAAAGTATGCACCACCATGTGCAGCCTAGGTGATTTACAAAAAGAAAATTCTACCCATTGCTGTGCAGAGACTAGGAGTGAAGGCTAGACATGTAGCTCAGTTAGTCGAGGGCTTACCCATTATTCACAGGGCTCTGGCTTCAATCCTTAGCACTGCATGAGCCAGTGTGATGGTGCAGGCTTGTAGTCCCAGAGGTAGAAAGCAGAATCAGAATCGTCATTAGTTCAAGGTCTGCTAGTACTGAGCTTGAGGTCAGCATGGGCTACTTGAGACCTTGCCTCAAAACAAAACAAAAAAAGCAAACAACAATACACACACACACACACACACACACACACACACACACACACAGAGAAACTAGGGCAAAGGGTCATCTTTGCCAGAAAGTGTGGTTTCTGTTGAAGCAGGAAGGGTTTGGATGACCAGATTGGGTCAGTTTGGGTAAACAGCTAATCATGTGAAACATATAAGGAGACCCAGGCACACTACCCGGAGAAAGTACGGTTCTTTGGACAATGACAAACAAAAAAACAAGTTCTGATTTTGAGGAAGCAACAACAAAACAAATCCCAAGAAATTCCAAACACCATGACTCTCTATGGTATCCCATCGTTCTGATCCTTGCGTTCTTCCTTCCTTCCTGCCAACCAATTGGTCTCTTCATTACTCACAAGCACCTTTAAAAGGGGAAAGGAAGATGAGCGTGGGGGACTAAAGACTTCAGAAGACATTATCTCAGGAGTAGAGATTGAGCAGAGTGTGGTGCTTTGCCTGTAATCCCAGCACTTGAAAGTTTGAGACAGGAAGATCAGAGGCTCAAAGTCAGCCTCAGCTATGTAACAAGCCAGGGCTATGTGAGATCTTGTCTCAAAAATCAAAAATAAGTAAATAATGTGAGAAAGAAATGGAGACAAAGTCCTCTGTGTCTACCTGGGAATCAGAGTACAGGAAGCAGACAGTTTGCCTCTGGAAGGCTCTTTGATTTCTGCTAAGTTCTTACTGCTGATAACAAGAATATGCTAAAGGTTAGGGAGGTGGCTCAGAGGGTTCTGAGCCAAACAAGCATGATGATTTGAGTGAGTCTAGATTGCCAGTACCCAGCTAAACAGAAGGGCACCGAAGGTGTCCTCTGTCTGTAACCTCACATCCTGAGAGTGGGGTGTGGCAGGTGGATTCCTAGAGCTTGATGGCCAGCTAGTCTAGTTAATCAGCAACTCCAGGTTCAGTGAAAGACCCTAGGTCAGTGAGATGGGGCTAGAAAAGCATTGGCTGCTCTTCCAGAGGACCAGGGTTCAATTCCCAGCACCCACATAGCAGCTCACGATTGTCTGTAAGTCTAGTTCTAGGGGATCCAACACCCTCACAAGGACATACATATAACTAAAATACCAATCAATACTCATAAAGTAAAAATAATCTAAAAAATAAATGGAGAGCGATGAAGAACAATGAAGATACCTGACATTCACCACATTGGCTCCACGTACACCTGCATACATTTGTACACATACATGCACATATGCACACATATACATACCCATCACACATATCCACACAGACCTGCACACATATGCTCATACATGCACACACCCATACCTGTACATGTATACACACATCTGCTCATGTGTACATGCATATATGTGCACATACACTTGTACACATATGCTCATGCATACATGCACCCCCATGTGCACACACATACACCTTCATACATGTGTACATGCACAAAGCATAAACACATATGCATCCATACGCATGTATGCACATACATACACTGAACACATGTATACACACATGTACACAAGTAGACACAGTGCATACACATCTGCATGCACATTATATGCAAATGTACACACAACTGTACATGAGTATATGTGGGCACACTCAACCACACACGTGTACACATGTGCACATACCTGTACAAATATGCACACACACATACAAACACACCCACACAGGTATGCACATGCACATACACATGTACAAACACATACCTGCACACAAGTACAGGGACACATAGATGTACACTGTAATAAGCTGCATGTACAGCTTTATGATATCAAACAGTACATTAGAAACACTTAGAGAAGTGGCTGGAGACAACAATATGAGAAAGAGAACACTAAAATTCTCAAGAAGACATCTGTTTTGTGTAAAGACATCCTATTAAGACAGGAAGTGCTGTCTTGGCTTCACCTCACAGCCACCTGCATCACACTCTCCTCTGGGCTCATCTTCCACCTGAACCACAGAGCCTTTGTTAGTCAGAATCACAAAAGTGTGAACAAGCAGATACATGGGGTCGAATGACTACAACTTTTTTTTTGCAAGGCCATAGTCAAGGCCCCAGAAGATGAGGTCAGAACATTTTATGAGTTATCATGGCTTGCTTTGAGGAAGATTTGAGAAGGTAGAGCCAAGGAATCTTTGTGCTCCCAAACAGAATGAATGCCTTCATGTTTTCATTGAAGATATTCAAGCTAGACTGCTCTTTGGCATGAATGAGGGCACACACAACTAAGACATGAGAATGGCCTAGATCCAATTGAAGGTATTGTTTTAAGATTTACTTTTATGGAGGCTGGAGAGATGGCTCAGTAACTAAGAACAGTGACTGCTTTTCCAGAGGTCCTGAGTTCAATTCCCATCAACCACATGGTGGCTCACAACCATCTGTAATTGATGCCCCCTTCTGGTGTGTCTGAAGAAAGTGATAGTGTATTCATATACATATTTTTAAAAGATCTATTTTTATTATCCTTTACTATCTATGTGCAGATGCTCTGAGAAAGTGAGAGGCATTAGATGCCCTAGGTCAGGAGAGTGGGGATGAGGCTTAGTGGTAGAGCACTTGAATAGCACCCTAAAGACATTGGGTTTAATCCCTAGAACCACTATCACCAGCTAAATCCTCCACGCTGAGCCAGGAGTGGAGACACACACATCTAGCACTGTACTTGAAGATCAGAAATTATATTTCAGTGAGCTGAATTCTTTTTTAAGGCAGTGTAGCCCTGGCTTTCCTGGAACTCACTCTGTAGACCAGGCTGGCCTCAAACTCAGAGATCTGCCTGCCTCTGCCTCCTGAGTGTGAGAATTAAAGGCATGTGCCACCACTGCCCAGTAAACCAAAATATCTTTAATGAAAACAATTTACTAAAGAAACTGAGTAGGGGGCTGGAAAAAACGGGTCAGTGGTTAATAGCACTTGCTCTGCCTAGCATGGTGGAACACGCCTTTAATCCTAGCACCTGGGAGGCAGAGGCAGGCAGAGCTCTATGAGTTCAAGACCAGCCAAGGCAACACAGAGAAAAGCACTTTCTGTTCTTTCAGAAGACCCAGGTTCAAGTCCCAGCACATGCATTGTGGTTCACCAACAGTCTGTAACTCCTGTTCCACAGGATCCGATGCCTTCTTCTGAATTCTTCAGGCACCAGGGATGCATATAGTGCACAAACAAACATGTAGACAAAGTATTAACAGAAAAATAAACAAATCTAAAAAATAAATTAAAATGAACAGACACTCTGTGTACTAAAATTACTTTTATTACAGTTGATCTTTTAAACATTTCCTTTGCTATGATACAAAGGATACTTACAAACAAAATATTACATATGACCTGTTTTCGTTCTTAAGGTTCTGACAACTTGGTAACAGCTTTAAATGCACAATCTATACAATTAATACAGGTTATATACGAACTATAAGGTATGCTGAACCAGAAGAATACTGACAATATACTGTACAATAATCCTTACCAGTTAGTGCTGCGGACCATTTCTACCGAAAGGAAAATGCACATCTGCACAGTCCCCTTTACCAGCTGGGCTGACAGAGAGGGAGAGGCTTCCTCCTCATTGCAACCTTTGGTAAGCCTCCACTGTGGGCATGTTTAATCTAAAAATTGAAAGGACTGGGTTTACTCAAAATTATCCACTGTTAAAAGTATTAGGATACTATATGTTCAATATGATAATCTCTTGCCCTTTCCCCAAAAACTATCCCAGTTTTAAAAGACCATTTAAGTCCTTTGTCCACTATGAAAACCCTACAGGCTCAAGGGCTTTAGGAAAAGATGAAGGCTGCCAAAAAAGGAGGCAAGAAACCAAGCCAAAATCTAGGTCTTGCAAAATCATCATTTTTCCCTTCACCAAAGGGAACTAGAAATGTACAAATTCATTGACGAACCTCAATGATAACATATCAGTTAGCTGATAACCCTCATTTATCTGGACCTGACTTATGGGAATAACTGAAACAGACTGTGGATAACATATACCACATTTTGTACAGAACATCTTATCTTGTGAAGTTAAAATATTCCCTTTAGCCACCAAAGCTGGTCCTGGGCTGACAGGTGTGCATTTCTCTCAATGGTCTACTCAGAAATGATAAGGTTACAGCTTTTTTTTTTCTTTTTTTTTCCTTTAAATTTTAAATAAAAAAGCAATTGACTGAAGCATTGTCTCTCTCTCTCTCTCTCTTTAGGTAAATAGCAAAAATAAAAATAAAAACCACCCCTGGCATTTGCACAAATAAAGCAATGGAATGCCATGGCTTTTAAGAGGTTAGTACAAAGACTGAAGTGAAGAAAATCTAGAGAAAAACCATGTATTAATTTCCTTCTTTTAAAAAATTTCTATATGTGCAAAAAAAAAATCAAAACAAAAACAAAAAACCCCAACAACAACAACATGCTGTTTGAGGAAAACAAAAAGAAATGAGTACATAAAACTAAAAATATAAATAACGTTTGGTGGTTCAGTAAAAGCAAAGACCAGCCTGGGTTACAGAAGGGTTATACATTCAAGATGCTTTCAAACCCAGTGGGATAACTTATGTTAAAACTGTGTTAATAGTTAACTTTAAAAATCTCAAGTTTGTTCTTAAATCTTCACAATACAAGCAAAGCTGTTTAAAATATACACTATACATATTTCTCATAGTCTCTCCAACCTCACTAATGTGTGTTAGGCTTTTTTCATACACTAAAGAGGGGTTCTCAAAGCTAACTTGCTCATAACAACCTGCATCATTTAAATGTTTTATATGGGTTAAAAACCTTTTCAGACTTACATAAATAGTATTTAGCAACAGAAGTGTTAATTTAAAAACTCTAAAGCATTTACAAATAGGTTGGAACAGCCTAGGGAGTTATGTGCACTGTACTTTAAAATGGTATTTACATAAGACCATTATTTTTGTAAAAATTTCCCTAAATAAAAAAAATTTAAAAATTGACCTATTCTAAACTAGCAGAGAAGAATCATAAAGAGTAAACCAAGAACAAAATTATTTCCCGATGGAAACCCCACACATCCCTCCTCACTTGGGTTTTACTCTATGAAACAAACCACTGTGACTCCTAATAGGCTCTTCTATCAAGTGTCAAGATAATGTGGTAAAACGTTTGTTAGATAAATTACTGGCCAGGTGAATTTGAAAAAAAAAAGTTTTTCCATCTTGTCTCTGGCTTGGATTACATGTGTATTTAACTGGAGGGGCGATCTAAATAGGCACAATTCCCATTTATTGTGAAATAAACGACAAATAAAATAGGAAGAAAGGGTGATAGTTTCTTGGAAGAGTATGAAGTGCAAGGAACAGCACATGTGGAATGAACAGGCAGTAAAAGACAACAGCGTGGCAATACCCCAGGGGTAGCCAATGCCTTGATAACCGACATACCTGTTTGACCCCAAGAAGGGCTAGAAGGGTTCCAATACCTACGCTGTTACTTGAGATAGAGACTGTAAATATTGGGCAGCTGCATCTTTTCAAAATTTTATAATTCGCTCGATGACCATGTGCAATTTATATCAACAATAATGTTCATGCCGAGGCAATGTATTTGAGGGCTAAGAAAAAGCAAAATGTGCCGCTGAGAGAAACCTGTTTCCATATAACTGGTCTTCATGCTTTCCAGTGGCTCTAATATACCTTGGATACTAAGCCAAGCCATGCAAAAGCAAAGAGTACATACTTTTCATTAACATTGGTACCTCATTTCTAAACCACTGACTTCAAAGTTGCCATAGAAACATATAACACAATACTGAAAGCATACAATTGAGGGTTCATGGATTTTTAAGAAATGCACTCCCCTCATCTATGTTCAACAGTCTTTTAAATCTTAGCTACAAGGCATATCAGAGGAAGGGAGGTTACGTGGGGGTAATGTCTGAGGAACATACGGAATTCTGGAAGTAGGAAATGTTCCAGAAATGGGATCAATGTGCCAGCAATAAGCATAGTTCATTTCATTTGAAAATGCAGTTAAAAGAGCCCATGAACAGTCCCAAACCATAAAGTTATCACCTGCATAATTTACATAAACATTAACACACTTGCACTTTATAGACAACACTCTGTAAACATGGCCACTGGGGGAGGGAGACTCCCTATACCTCACTCATGACTGACAACATGTAATCATATTAAATAAAATTACTTAGCTTCAAAAGATTTCAAACCTGACCAATGATTAAGCTCCATTTCCCCATTTAACAACATTTAGGCATTAATTCTAAAATGTCACCTAGGATGGTCTCAGGGTTATATGCCAGAAGCACAACTAGCAATGGCAGGAACTCCTCTCTAGCTGGCACAGACCTATAAACTTTAGTACAAAACCAAACAAGTACAGAAACTAGGTCAATTTGTTAGCTACATATTTACAGATAATTACATGATTTTTCACTCATAATTGTTAAACTACGAGTGAAAGGAAACTGTGCAGGTTGAATTACCCGTACTTTGGGGGGGGGAATTCTTGATCATCAAGACACCCTTTTTCATTCATTGAGAAGTCTTACCTTCTCTTCTCTCTACACTTCCAACTACCTACAGATGTTAATATTATATCCAGTGGGCATCCTGCTGGAGAGGACTAACCTTTTCCTGTATTAAAGAACCCCTTGTATATTTAAAAGCAAAGCAAAACAAAACCCCCAAAACACACACACACACACACACACACACACACACACACACACACACACACACACACACCACGCACGGACGGACTTCAGTTTGGATTGCTGGAAACAGTAACAGATGGTGACATAGTACATGGCTCCCCGGGTTCTGCTCTCTGCGTCTATCTCCTAAGATACTTATTTTTGCACGGAGGGCAGTGCAGGTTTCAGAAGCCTGCAACAGGCAGATATGATGCATATTACTTATGCTTATCATCTGAAGGCCAGCACTTGTCTGGAAATCTGAATATAATCAAAGAGGAGAAAAAAGTCAATACAACTTTAAAAGTGGGCTACCAGAATTCAGTAGGAAACATAAATGCACAAAAGGAAGAGTTCTCAGCTTCACTTTTTCTACAGTGTTTAATAAAATTTTCTTTACAAATTAATAGTTATTTCCAACGTAGATCTACTGTAGTGATTTCATAAAAGTGCAGACAACATAACCAGACACAGCAAAACAGACTTCCATCAGTAGTCCTTGCATACAAGAGGCACATATGCTGAGTGGACAGCACACTCTTCATCCTTTAAGGAATCTGAGGGTGAGAAATTTCCAGTTTGTAACAACTCAGGGTGAGTGCCTTTTTAAAAAGGCAATGCTAAAACCATGGAAGGGAGACTTCTGTTATTAGGGACAAAATAAAACAGAATTTGTTTATATTCAATAATGATCTGTATTTTGATAAGCAGCTCAAAGATGACAGCCCAATGCTCCTTAAGAGAAGACTATTTCTTCCATCATTATAGCAGATTCACACTTAGTAGACCTTAAATATATTATTTTCTGACTTTTACACATTAGGACACTTCACATTCTGAACATGAGACAAATGCAAAACTATAAAACCTCCAAAAAGAATGGGTTGCTGTGGCTATTGGCATGGTAGCTCATGCCTATAATCCCAGTACTTGAGAGGCTTACAGAAAGACTGCTAGGAATTTGAGGCCAGCCTTGGCTAAACATCAATTACTCCATCAGAAAGGATACATGTCTGGAGAGAAAAGAAGCAAAACTAAGAAGGCATGTTGTGTCAGACCAAATCTCTGCTTGAACAGTATTGGCTCAGAAGGGGTAGAAGGTGCACAAAGAACTTACTGTTAGCAAGAAGGTAAGTCAAAAGGAGGCAGCCCTTCAAACCAGTCTACCTTCCCTGTGTGATCATCTCCTGCTCATTTTACAGCTGAGGAGAGCCTCAGTTGTGTTTTAGTTGTAATTCTTTTCTTGGCAGTCTTGACCCTCGACAATAAACATGACTATTAGTATTAGGGGTAAAAAGCAAATGAGGATCATGGGACCAACACTAAGAGACCCTAAGTCCGTGAAGACTGTGACTCAGTGGCTCTCTTAACCTCGCAGAACAATTACTACCAGTGTTCACTGCAGAGTTCATTTCTCTCTGCAGCTTGTAATTTTAGTTGCATTGTAAAACAAACTCAAAGAATAACTGGCTCCTTCCCTAGCACACTTTTACTGCATTGTAACTTATGGTTTCATAGTTGATTTAACTTTCTCCTCACGCATACAAGTGCTAAAGGGATAGAGAGAATGCATCTACTCATCACCTTCCATAAGTATCAACCCAGAGTACTCACTCTTGCTGTAACATGGGGCGGGAGAGGTGGGGGACAACAATAAAACTTGAGCCCTGGCAGACATGTTTAAAATGAGTTATATCCATCCATCTATACAAACATATAAACACTCATATGTATATACAATATATACATACAAATGAAAATAGCTATACCCAAAATGTGCACATGTAACAGTTTTAAAACGCCAGTAGATCATGGTATAATACAATTTATTTCCACTTGTAAATGGCACAAATGGAGAAATGCAAAGGTGTTCAAGTACAATGAAGTCATCTTTACAGGTGAAAATAAATCATATTATTCCAGTGTCCAAAACAATGTACTTAGTTTAAAATGCTAGACATTTACAGAAGCATAAAATTACTAAATTCTGCCTTGTGATCTAAAAATTTTCAATTTTTGATGCACAGAAAAATAGTTAGTAGCAGGATGGGATCTCCAGCTTCTTTAGTGTTATGTTTACTTGATGTCCAGGCAGCCAGAAATCGTAACTATGGACAAAGCTTCATTTACTAGCAAGGCCTTGACTTCAGGCTGTGTTCCACCTGTGCATGTGACTTCAAATTCAGGAGTTTTCATCTCTAGATATGGAAATGTGCAGAAGAGCAGGAGCTCTTTTAAAAATAAACATGCTTTCAGCTAACGTTGTTTATACAGTGCAAACACTTTCTGATGTCAAAATTTAGGGTTAGAACTCAGTTTAGAAGAAAAGTTATGTGCAAAGGGCAGGGAATCTAATTAGAAATAAAATGTCTCAACATATGAGGCTTTGCATTTTTAAAATGCTGACCCCGAAAAAGGGAGAAAAAGAAACATTTCCCTGTAGGTTCTGGATACCAGATATAGATCCACAACTTCTGGTGTGCTACACAAGTTCTCCATGCGTTCATTTTCTTAAACACACACATGAGTGAATACCAGTAACTGGGGAGGAGGTAGTGTTCATCTGGTCAAATGTTGACATTTATGCATTTTTTCTCTATAAAGTACTTGCCTCATACAGGGCATTTCAAACCCTTTCAAATTTTCCTGCTACCAGTTTTTACTGTGACAATTCCTGCTGTGTCCACGGTTCCTCTAGAGTTGTTATAAACACAACCTGTTCACTTTAATCACTGTGCAAACTACATGCATCTTAACTAAATTGATGGTACAATTCAGGTATAATGAACAACATGAAAAGACTGGGTGCCACACGATTAGATGAGGCAGAAATTCTTACTGGACAGGAAAGTCAGTGTTTAATCACACTAGTATGAGGGCATTATGATCAAAATGGACTCAGTAAATTTGACCAAGTGATGCTCACAATGGGTGATGATAAAGTGTTTCTGGTCATAGTTTGGAGTTTGAAGAGATGTCTTACACACACCTGATCTGCTTTCTCAATCAAACCCTCTGGGAACAGATGGTTGCCGGAATGGTTTTTAAAGATATTATTTTACAGTTTTGAATAGTCTACTAAACTCTAAAGATTTCCCTTATTTTCTCCAAGCATAGAATTTTCAATTTGTTTGAAACTCTTTAATGATATTTTGAATGGGGAAAAAAACAAAAACAAAAAAACAAAAAAAAAACACCAAACCTAAAAGCCCTTTTCATTAGTTATAACTTGTCTATGTTTACCTAAAAACTAATGGGGAATATGTTTAAAACCCTGCTTAGAAATGTGTAACTACCATTAACCTTCCACTAGATTTTTAAAGGACTTATACTATAGCATTTACCTTTCTTTTGTTCCTTCTTTTTTTTTTTGGAGACACCTGAAGGTAGCCTTGAACCTGAGATTCCTTCCTACCCCTGCCTCCCAAATGCTGGGATTATAGGCATTTGCTACCACATCCTGATCTAATTTTTCTTTTATTTAGTGTTAGAAATCCTCAAACCAATGTCAGAAACTTTTGAAGGGGGTAAGTCATGGAGACTGGACTGACATACCTGGACAAGACATAAAATGTGGTTAAGAAAACCAAGAACTTCCAAAGTAGATAACAATTTGGTCACTAGTTTGTTCTAATTATGATTAAGAGAATGCTTACTGTCTACCTAAATGAAAAGCAGGACCCAGAGTTAGTAGCAAGAGCTCTTCAAGACAACTGGAAAGGGAGCAGGACAATAACTTACTAAAACAAAAACAAAAAACTCTGGTCTCTAAGAGGGCACTGGCCCCGGTCTACCACCAACTCAAGCTCCACACAAGCCATGGGACATTAACTAACACTGATGCAGAACACTGGGTTGATCCTTCATTGAAGAACAGACAAAACACACTCCCCAAATATTAGTGGTACCTGACCACTGCATAATATTTTCAATTTTTGTTGTTTTCTTTCACTCAAACTACCTAGTTTCTTTCTCAGTAGTATTTTAGCACTAAAGCTAGAAACTTCTGAAAGGGAATTTGCTATTATGTGATATTAACATGGACCCAGATGGTCACTAACTCTCAATGAATTAAGAATTTGTAAGGTACTACGGCAACAAAAACAGCAATTAAGCACAGAAGACCTGCAAATGAAGCAACTACAGTGTGAAGATTAGTCAGCAGCTGGTAGTCATTGGCTCAGTGACTCCTGGTGGCAACTATTTAAATAATCAACTACTGCTACTTGTAAACATGGAATCCCAAAGCTAAAAAGGGAATAATAAAATCATGTCTATGTAGTGTGATGAATATTCTAATAGATGGCGGTTCACAATATGGCATCATTCAATGCCTCTGGCATTGGCTTTGTGTTGGCTATGTCTTGGTTTTATACAGAGCAAAGGTACTGTTTGGGGTCTTATAGACTGGGTCAGATGAGATGTTGCACAAAAACACAATGTCAGGCAATACAGGGTTTACCTCCTTCTCCCTGCTGAACATTCCTATCTACCACAGGAACTCTCAGGGGCCCATCTGGCCCTCTAGTTTCTCCTCTGCAAGCTCACAGGTTGTTAGTGCAATAGCCACACAGCTTATATCTCTGTAAGCAACTCCATCTTATATGACCTACGAAATCTGACAAGTTTCTGAAGCACTTAGCAAAGAACTAAGTGATTTTCTACCACTGAAAAGGTAAATGCAATCGTTTAATGTTCATGGCCTTCTGTTTTTTAGTCCAAATGAGGTTGAGAAATCAGATCAATCCATAGATAAAGAAAAGCACACTGGTGAGGAGTGGAGGTATATTTCAGTAAGAATGTGTTTCAGCATGGATACTGCCTGCTGTCAGTGACTCACAGAATTTGGAATATGAAGGAAGGCTTTACATCTTCCAACAAATTTCTTAGGCTGTGGATACCCTAAAGTGATGATCCAGATTAGTTTGCTTCATTTTATTTTTATATTGTTCAGATAATACCCCTTCTATAAAGCCAATTTTTTTGCCACATACATGAAATAGTTATCTATTTCCCACTTTAAAATTTTTCCAAAAGTTAAAAACAAAGAAACAAAAAGCCAACCACAAAAACCCCCGGCAGCCAAATACTATGACATCCCAATTAGTAAACACAAAACATAACGCTTTACAAAGACGAATAAAATATACCATATGCACAGCTTCCACACGGTAGTACCCAAGTGAGGAGGCTGCTGTGATGATGTCTGTAGGCAGTTTCTTTTGGCAGACAGCTCCAGCGGAATTGCCACTTTCAATTATTATGTGTAAGACATGTGTGACCCATTGGATATTTGTGAAGTGACACTCGTGCTTCTGCTCATGCCCTGTTCCGTCCGTCCCCCAGAAGCTGTCCGCCTCAGAGCCTGGGGGCTATTGCGGACTCCCATACTGCTACCTCGAGGTACCCCTTGCATTGGCCCTGAGGGGTGACCCCATGGTTGGGGTCCGCCTTGCATCGGATGACCCCAAGCTTGTGGTGTGCCACCCATGGGATGACCCCAGTGAGGTCCTGGACCCCCAGTAGGATTGTGAGACCAGCTAGAAGCTCCTGGGTAGCTGTGGCTGAATGCCTCAGGGGAGAGATTAGAAAGGACCATGTTACTAAAACCTAATCTCATGCTTTCAGAGTCAAAAGCTTCAATTTCTCTGGCTTGGCGCTCGAGCAGGCTACGTATTCGTTCTGTGCGTTCATTCTGCAAAGCCAACATCTCTTCTTCAATCTGTCAAGATAGGAAAAGGGAGCAAAAACATCATTTTATGTTTCAGATCTAAGATCTAAAGCAGCAATACTACTCAAGACAATCAACAGCTATTTTACGGATACTTTAATAATAATAATTATTATTATTTTGGTTTTTCAAGACAGGTCTTCTTTTGTAGCCCTGGCTGTCCTAGAACAAGCTCAATAGAACAGGCTGGCCTGGAACTCATGGAGAACTGCCTCTGCCTGTTCAGTGCTGGGTTTAAAGTTGTGTGCCATCACTGGTGGGCTCCTTTTCTTCCTTGTCTACACAAAGAAACCCTGTCACACTCTCAAAAATAAATAAATAAAATAAAAATTTAAAAAATGGAGCTAGCATTCCTCCCTCATAATTCAATAGTCTTCACATAGCTTTCTGGTTGTATTGATACATGGTTTCATATAGCCAAGGTTGGCCTCAAAGTTATATAGGCAAGGATGATCCTAAACTCCTATTTTCCTGCCTTCATATCCAAGGGCTGAGATTATAGCTTTGTGCTAGCACGTCTGGCTCATCTGTTTGTGTTTTGCGGTTTTGACTCCCACAGGCCTTGATAGAAGTACTTGCTTGACAGGTATGGCCCCTGCTTCTCCTTGTGCTGAGTGAGGCAGTGGTACATGGCTCACTTTCCTTCTTGGGCCACAGGAATAAGGGTTTGTCCCCACAGCATTTTTTGTGGTTTACTTTGAGTCTGTTAATGATGGTGAGGACATGAATGATGGATTTACGGCCAACTCAAACCTTGGAGTGCTTGAACTCAGCAGTGCATATGAACTTCAGCATATGAGAAAGCGCCACCTTCAGAGCTGTTTCAGCAGCTCCACTGTACCTCCAGAGGCAGCCTGTTCTACAGAGCTAGTCTCAACCTCAGTCTTCCAGTGGCTCATAATCTACCCATTAATTACATTCCATTGAGTCTTAAATGTCATTAGTTAAAAAGTTCATTATTGAGCACAGTGGCTTCTGACTTTAATCCCAGGACCAAGGAAGCAGAGGCAGGAGGATCTCAATCAATTTGAGGCCAGCCTGGTCTACATAGTGTGTTCCAGAACAGCTAGAGCTATATAGTGAGACCCTGTCTTCAAAATTAAACAAAAAGTAAATAAAAATTACTAGTTCATTATTGAATACTTGAAAAAAAAAGAAAAAACCCAAAATAACAAATCTACCAAACTCGAATTAAAAAACATTATTATGAAAGAAATCTACTACGAGCCCTGTTGATATCAGTAGAGTTCTTGTCTTGCAAGTGTGAGGCCTTAGGCTCAATCCTCAGGCCAAAAAAAAAAAGCTGTGAACCTGGGTTCACTTGCGCGTACACACACACACAAAAACACATAAACATCATACATATACAATGAAAGAAAATACACCACCACCCAACCCCAAACTTGTGGGCACATACATATATTTAGTTCTTCTGATAAAAACAAATACTAGGGGGGTTGGGGATTTAGCTCAGTGGTAGAGTGCTTGCCTAGCAAGCGCAAGGCCCTGGGTTCAGTTCCCAGCTGGGGGGGGGGGACTGAAAAAACAAATACTAGAACAGTTCCCTTTCATTATCATACCTTTTGTTCTAAGAGTGCTCTTCGAAGGGAGACCCTTTGTTCCAGCTCTCGAAGCTCTCGATCATGTTGGGCCTCAGCCTGCATCTTGATTTTGCTCTGATATGCATTCAACAGCTCCAGTTCCTGCTGTAGCTGCATCTTCAAAACCTGGCATTCTGCTTCCTGTGCTTCATCCAAACGCAGCTGAGAGAAAGAAGAGGAACTGATACATTCTACTGTGAACTATCCATTCGTGACTTACAGAAAAGAAGAATGAGAGAAGACAGACTATATAGTTATATAGTTTGTACACTATATAACTTCTTTCTTGTAGCCTGGCATGAACATCTCCTAAAAGAGAAAGATAATAACCAATATTACATGACAAAAGATCCTATCATAAGCTATTCTTAAGATGACTGGATAGCGATGCTTTTTCTTAAGAAAAACCTAGAATATTACTGGGTAAAAGGATTCAATCCCTTCTTCCCTAGTGGAAATAATTGAGGACAGAGTCAACAAGCACAGCACACAAGCTGCTTATTTATCTTTGTTCAGTCCAACATCTAAAAATGAATTTTACATTCTTAATAGTTAGAAGCACCTACACAATATCCTGCATTTTACTTCCTGGCTTGCAAAGTCTAAAATATTTGCTATTTCACCCTTTAAGAAAACACTTGCAAAGAATTTCATCTGTGCCCTCCAATGTAACCATTTAGATTACTATTCAGAGAATTACATTTCTGAGACAAGGTTTCTTTTTCTGTATAGCCTTGGCAGTCCTGAAAGTCACTCTATACCCCAGGCTGGCCTAAAACTGAGAAATATGCTTGGCTTTGCCTCTCTAGTGCTGGGATTAAAAGCATGTGCCACCACCTCCCTGCTTACTCATTTGACCTGGATAAGCTGTTGGAACCTACACTTGTATGTAGACATAGGCTCTTATGTCTAAATGTATCAGTGAAATTCTATATACACTATGCTTTTCCCAAACAATGCTAAGAACAGGAAAAGTATGGATGACTACTATTTTTTCCTGAGCTAATAAAGAGCTATCATCCTCAATTTATCTTTCAATTGCTAGGATTTCATTTGGGTGGTAGTAAGAAAGGGGTACTAAATTTGTTTTGCCTAAACAAAGCAAACTCACAGCTTGTGTGGAGAGCATTTCATTAATGCTATGATCATACTGCTCAGCCAAGATGGCTAACTTCCGAGTTTGTTCCTCCTTGAGTCTTTTCAGAACAGCTTTGTGCTCACTCTTTGGTGTAGTCTCCAGTAGGTGATTCCTTAATGCTTTGTACTGTCTGGTTTGAATTTTGCAGGTATCCTGAAACTGCTTTTTTATTTGGAGTTCTTTAGACTGGAAAGACAAAGGGGGTTGGGGATGGGAGATATGTGAGTGAGTGTCTCAACATACAGCATTTGGCATATGTATACTAAAACCGATATATAAATAAAGTCAGGAAGAAAATAGAGAGGAAAATCACAAAGTAATATAAGATTGCAAGTAATTCTTGTATCTGGCAAATACTCATGATGTAAACCTAAATTTCATCTCAAAAATTAAATATTGTAGTTATAAACACTGACAGGCTAAAGTTTCACCAGATGTGTGAGGCAGAAAGTAAAACAGGTTTCTTTGGTCACTCCAGTTTCTTTTCTTTTCATGATAATCTCAACTCTAACCACTATCTATAATAGATCCTACTTTCTATGGTATCTATGTACAAAACCTCAGATTAATTTTGAAGTGTGCAACAGTAAATAATTATTACAACTATCTTTTCTTTAATAGAGTTAAGTTAGAATACTCAGCAAGGGTTCATTCCCTCTGTCCTACAATACTAAAAGTCCAAACCTGGGGCATCATGACAACTCTCTACCATTAATTCACCAAGCCTTTAAAAAAAAAAAAAGATTTATTTTTGAAACAAGGTTTTGAGCTAACCAAGTTGTCCTTGAATTCCTTGTGCTTTAGCCTACTCAGTGCTGAAATTACAGGATGTATGTGTCATCTCAGTAATGGTTTACTTTATTGTTTAACATCTGAAGAAAATCTCTAAAGTCAGTTAACTATTCTTTTAATGCTCAATAAAAGTTGAGGTGCAAGGCAGGGAAAACCTCCTTGGAGTAAAAGAAACTCAAATATTTTTGAGAGAGAAATATTGGAAGACTTTGCCTTTAAAAAGTTATTCATTTGTTTATTAAGCTGGTTATAAAAATTTACATTTTTAACCCCTGCAATCAGTGGGCCGAGAAACAAGGATCTCTGAGTTCAAGACCACAGAGCAAATTCCAGATAGTCAGGAAACCATGTCTTGAAAAACAAACAAACAAACAAACATACATTAAAGGGAGATATATTTCTATAGCGAATATTAGTTCAGCATAAAAGTGAGAAATAGGGGGCTGGAGAGATGGCTCAGCAGTTAAGAGCACTGACTGCTCTTCCAGAGGTCCTGAGGTCAATTCCCAACAACTACATGGTGGCTCATAACCATCTGTAATGGGATCTGATGCTCTCTTCTGGTGTGTCTACAGTGCACTCACATACATAAACATACACAAAATAAATTAATCTTAAAAAAAACTTTAAAAAAAAAGTGAGAATATATTCACTTACTATACTGAGACAACAGAACCTATGTTAAAATTAAGTATAATTAAATGAAATTTTTACATATTTGTTCAGGAAATTTAAGAGTCCCAGACGGAGTTACTTAGAACAAAAGGAAACTAATAGGTTAGCATGTTGACCTGTAGACTTCAATGTCAGCATCAGACACTGTGCATATTTTTAAAATACTGATTAAGAATTCCCAGGGCTGGAGAGATGACTCAGAGGTTAAGAGCAGTGGCTGCTCTTCCAGAGGTTTGGAGTTCAATTCCCAGTACAAACACGGCAGCTTATTATCTGATATCCTCTTCTGCTATACAGGCATACATGCAAACAAAACACTTATATACATAAAATACAGAAATAAATCTTAAATTCCACAGTTGAATTTTCTGGTCATTCTTTTTCTTTGGTACAAAGTATACAAGCAAAGGATGAAGCAACAGGCATTCCATAAAGGAACTCAAGTAAGCATGCTAAAAATCAAAGGACTAAGTCAACTCAACCTCTAAATGGTCAGAAACATGCTGCTGTCAAGAAGCTGACACTAACAGTACCTTCAAACTCTTAGGCTGCTGTCGAACTTCCATGACGTGTTTCCGTCTTAGTTCCCGTTCCCTTCTCTTATTGTATTCCAGCTGGTTAGTAAGCTCAGTTTGATGTTGCAGTCTGATCAACTCACAGCGCATCTTCTGAATAGTGTTGAGGTGGCGAAACTCCAGTTCTTGCATGGATTCATGCTGTCGCAGTAACATTGCATGTTCTAAGTCCTTCTGAGTCTGCCTTTTGTTTAACTCCTAAAATATAATTCAAAAGACAAAGGTATAATGTATAGCTTTACAAACCAGGAGGGGAAACATTAAAAAGCAAAACAGAACAGTAACATTAAAATGTGCATGGAATTAAGCCAGTGCTTCAATGTAAATATTAAATTCCCGTGAGTTTTGTGTCTGTTTGTGTGTGTAAGTATTATTTGAACTAAGAACTCTCCCTCCCACTAGGAATAAGGAATAGATAAGTTCTTAATTAAAAACTTCTTAGAATAATATATAGCACAAGATAGTGTCTAGGAAATGTTATTCTTGCTGGCCATGGTGGCTTACACGTATAATAACAGAATTAGGAATGCAAAAGTGGATTGATATCTGAGGTCAAGTCTAGCCTTGTCTACATATCAATTTCTAGGTCAGGGCTGTATTGTGAGACAACTGTCTAAAACTAAAATATAATAAAATAAAAAATGTTTAAAATTATTCTCTTAAACAATTTTTGTCCAAGCCAGGCTATGGTGGTACATGCCTTTAATCCTGCACTCAGAAGCAAAGGTGGAATGATTGGATCTCTTGAGTTCCAACCAGACTGGTCTACAGGGCAAGTTCCAGGATAGTCAGAGCTGTACAGAAATCCTGTCTCAAAAAATCAAAACAATTTTCTTGTCCAGATAAAAAGGGGGAGGTGGATTAGATGACTCAGTAACTAAAAGCACTTATTGCTGATGCAAAGGACATGGGTTTGGTTCCCAGCCCCTGCATAGTAGCACATAGCCTCCTCCACGACATTGATACCTGTTCTCTCCATCAGTCACTCTGCAGGCATATGGTGTACATACAATCACTCACACACACACACACACAATTAACAAAGTAATTATACACATACATCAGCCCTGCAAACCCTCTCCCTAGGGGCCAACAGTTTATTGCAGATATTTCTCACTTTATCTTCTTCATTAATTATGATATATCCATTTAACAGAATCTCTCACCTCTCCCTCAAGCATTGGGATTACAAGTGTATGCTACCATACCACAAGACATTTTATTTTTACTGAAAGCTACCACTTTGTGATACAATTTCCAACCATTTCAACAAGACTAGTCATTTAAACTGGTTCCTTATTTCTAGGATAGAACTCACAATGTAAATATGATACGTAAACATTTATGGGCATATTTATTTTTTTTAATTATGTACATGTACACACACACACACACACACACACACACACACACACACACACACACACACACACACACACACACACACACACAGACCAAGACATGTCCTGAGAGGCCAGCTGTCAGATCCCCTTGAGCTGGAGTTACAAGCTGTTATGAGTTGCCTAATATGAATGTTGGGAACTGAATCAGGTCCTCTGGAGCTAAGGCAGCTCTCTTAACTCCTGGACCATCATTTTAGTTTCTCTGTGCATATTTTTAAAAGTTATAGTTCAGGCAGGTGGTAGTATCACATGCTTTTGACCCCAGCACTCAGAAAGGAGAAGCAGGCAGATCTCTTGAGTTTGAGGCCAGCCTAGTCTATACACAGTGATTCTAAGACATCCAGGGATACACAGAGAAACCCCATTTTGAAAAACAACAACAGAAAGCTATAGTTCAATCATTTGCTCAAGAATGTTACTAACAATGCCCATTAACAACTAAGCTTACACCTAAGATTGGATGTTAGCATTTTTCTTATCAATGTAATTTTAATTTTAAATCCAATCAGTATAATATTTAATTTAAATTTCTTCCTTTTTTGTGGGGGGACATGGTCTCACTATGTAGTCCTGGTAGCCATGGAACTCAAAAGATCTGCCTGCTTCTACTTCCCAAGTGCTGTGTCATCCTGGCTAAGTTCAAAAGTCCTTTTTTTTTTTTTTTGAAGTTCTCTTGAGTGACATGGATATATGTCTGTGTGTTATATGGATACTTGGGTCCAGGATCCTGAGTCCAGAGGCATCATATCTCCTAGGAATTGAAGATATAGGCAAATATAAGCCTCCCCTCCCACACCCCCCATGTGAGTGCTGAGAACTGAGCTCATCCTTATAAGAGCAGTATATACTTAGAGCTGAGCCATCTCTCTAGCCTCTAAACTTGTTCAGTGAATATACAGCATTAAACTCTAAGTTCAACTTATTTTATTCTATTCTTTGAAATAAATTTATCTATGTTGACACACATTCTGATAAAGATTTTATTTTTATTTTTTTCTTTTCTTTTTTTTCGGAGCTGGGGACCGAACCCAGGGCCTTGCTAGGGCCTTGCTCTTGCTAGGCAAGCGCTCTACCACTGAGCTAAATCCCCAACCCCAAGATTTTATTTTTAAGGCAAGACTGGGCTTGGTGGCACAAGCTTTTAATGTCAGTACTCAGGTAACAAAAATGAGTAAATCTCACCATCTTAAAAGAAAACCAGGGGCTGGAGAGATGGCTTAGTGGTTAAGAGCACTGACTGCTCTTCCAGAGGTTCTGAGTTCAAATCCCAGCAACCACATGGTGGCTCACAGCCATCTGTAATGAGATCTGATGCCCTCTTCTGGTGTGTCTGAAGACAGCTAAAGTGTACTTATATATAAAAAATAAATCTTAAAAAAAAAAAAAAAAAGAAAAAAAGAAAACCAGGCTGGTAAGACTGGCAAGAAAGATGTCTTAAAGGATAAAGGTATCTGCCTGTTAATCCTGAAGTTTAGTCTCCAGGACCCACAAGGTAGAAGGATACAACTAACTCATGTAAGCAATCTTCTTGTCACTATATATGCATGTGTCCACCAAAAATAAATAGATAAAAGCAAAAAAAAAAAAAAAAAAAAAAAAGACCTTTAATAACACTTGCCCAAATAATAATCAATATTATTATTAAAAGTGTTAAACGACTTAAGAGGCAGAGGCAGATGGATCTCTGAGGTCAGCCAGATTCTGAGAGAGAATACCAGAACAGCCAGGCCTACATAAAGAAACCCTGTGTCGAAAAACAGAACAAAAAAAAAAAGTACCCATTCCAAATCAGAGATATACAAGTTGCCAAATTTATTTTCTTACATTCAAAACTAGGTATTTTTGTCATTCACTTATTATTAATGGGCTATTTACTGAATGCTTGCTATAGACTACACAATGGGCATATGAAAAACTGAACAAAGTCTAACTTTACACAAAGTCAATTCTAATAAGGGAGGTAGACACACTGACCTCCAAGGTGCTGGTGCATGTGTTATAATATGTATTTATGTCTTCATGTATACATAAGGGGGAGGGCACTTTAAAAGATGTATTTATTTTTATTTTATGTGCATTGGTTTTGCCTGCATGTATGCCTTAGGGTGCCAAATGCCCTGGAATCGGAGCTGCAGAGAGCTGTAAGCTGCTATTGAAGGTTTAGGAACTGAATCCCAGGTCCTCTGGAAGAGCTCTTAACTGTTGAACCATCTCTCCAGCTCCAGCAGAATACTTCTAGAGAAAGGAACCGGTATTCAGGGGTTTCTTTCATGTGCTACCACAGGGAAAGAGCTCTTGTGAACATGTATACAATAGTGATTCAGGTACAGAGATTACATGTATAAAAGTGGAAACTTGGAAGTAACTGAAAATTGTCAATTTTCTTTTTCTTTTGAGTTCTCAAGACAAGGCTTCTCTATACAGCCCATGCTGTCCTAGAACTTGCTGTGTAGACCAGATCAACCTCAAACTCAGAAACCCACTTGGCTCTGCTTCCTGAGTGCTGGGGTTAAAGGCATGGCCCACAATGCCCAGTAAGATTTTCAATCTTCAAAAGAGATCCATCAGTAAGGAATTTTATTATAACAATCAGGAGATTGAGTTAAAGACCAGTTTGACTTAATTTAGGACAGAAGAGGGGGCTGGAGAGATGGTTCAGTGGGTTAAGAGCACTGACTGCTCTTCCAGAACCTACAGAGTAAGGCCTTGTTGAAAACAACAACAACAAAACTTTTAGTTTCCAGCATTAAAAGACTTGTTTATTTTTATTACGTCATTTAAATGCACATACCTCCCTGACAAGGTCCTGTTCCAAGTTATGCCGACCAAGTAACATTCTTCTTTTGAAGCGACGACATTCTAGCTCTAGATACTGCCTTTGACGTCGAAGAAGATTAGCTTCTTCTTCTGCCTGAAAATGTTGAATATTCTCCTTCTGCTTTGAAAGCCATTCCTGCTTTTCTTTTTTAGGTGTGCTCTGGTTTTCATTCAGCTCCTGGAAATAAAAGCAAAAAACAACAAAAAAAATTCAGTTACATAAAAATTAACTATATGAATGTATAACGTAGCATAGTACATTTAACTAGTAATTTTGAGTTTTATTATTGCTAATACTATGTATGCAGCCCAAACTGGTCTTGAATTTACAATCCTCCTGCCTTTTTTTTTTTTTTTTTTTTTTTAAAGATTTATTTTATATATAAGTACACTGTAGCTGTCTTCAGATACACCAGAAGAGGGCATCGGATCTCCTTACAGATGGTTGTGAGCCACCATGTGGTTGCTGGGAATTGAACTCATGACCTCTGGAAGAGCAGTCGGGTGCTCTTAACCGCTGAGCCATCTCTCCAGCCCACAATCCTCCTGCTTTAGCATTCTTGGTGGTAGAATTATATAACCGGCTATGCTAAATTTATTTATTTATTGTTTGCAGTGAAGGGAACTTAAGTTCCCTTACATTAATCATGCTGAAAGCCACATCTCCCATTTATTACATGGTGAAGTTAAAAGCACTTAATTGTGTTTTGTTTCTAATTGTGTTTACTAGACCTAGAAAAAGTAAATATTATGTTCCCTATGTACATCACACAATACATAAAGAGCTTTAGTTTTGCAGTTTAACTTTCATGGTTCCTGGCTTTAAAGCATAGAATGGTCAAAAAATAAAACACCTTTAAAAAGCTTACTAAAACCAGGTGTGGTAGTACATGCATTTACTTCCAACCATTGGGAAGCAGAGGCAGACAGATCTCGGTAAGTTCGAGGCCAGTTTGGTCTACAAAGTGAGTCCAGGACAGCCAGGGCTCTGTTACACAGAAATATAACTGTCTTGAAAAAAAAACAAACAACAAAAACAAGCAAACAAAAAATGATGATGACAACAACAAAACTATCCAAAAAGAGACAGGAGTGCTATCAAGTTAAAAAAAATTGTTATTTTTAATTGGAATTATAGATAAAATACAGTTAGGCAACATTTAACTCCTTTGTTTTTCAAGATTCTCAAAATTTCTTTTATTTTTTTCTGTAGACAGGATTTCTCTCTATAGAGCTGGCTGTCCTGGAACTCAATTGGTAGACCAGGTGGGCCTTGAACTCAGAGATCTACCTGCCTATGCCTTGAGTGCTGGAATTAAGGGTGTGTTGCCACCACTGCCTGGCTCAAAATTTCGTGAATGGAACTACCATTCATATTGGGCAAAATTGAAAAATTAAAGTAAAACAAAAAAAACAAAAACTAATACCATTATTTAAAACAATAAACTTGAAGATACTAATAATTAATACTGGTATATTTTTAACCTAATGACCATCAATACCATACAGAATATCAATTGGTTATCTTTCTCAGGTGTAACCTTCTTCAAAAACTGTAAAACTGAATCTTTTCCCTGTCATTCAAGAAAGGAATTCTTTATATCTTTATTTTATGAAACATGAGAAAATATAAAAACAAAAAGCACAAAATCTACAAGTATTTTTCTACGTGGTTTTTGAAATAGGCTACTGTTATACAGTCTGGGTTCAAAGTACCAGACTACGGGTGTACAATACCATATCTGGATCAAAGAAATTATTCATTGAGCTCCTATTTCACTAGAAAACTAAGTAAATTATAGATAAGTAATCAATTATATACTCAATACCTTCATGTAAGCAGATATGTATTTTGTGGTCAGAAATTTTTTTTTTTTTGAGCTGAGGACCGAACCCAGGACCTTGTGCTTGCTAGGCAAGTGCTCTACCACTGAGCTAAATCCTCAACCCCCACAAATAAATATTTATGCTATCGCTATTGAGTATAGAACCATTAAACACTACTAATAGCAGAAAAACAAGGATTTTTTTGTACCTCCTTAAGCTGCTCTTTTCGAAGTTTATATTCTCTTTTTTGAGACTCCAAAAAGCTATTCAGTTCTTTCTTCTGTTGAGCCTGAATGTGTTGCTGGAATTTTTTCTCCTCGTTGGCCATCACTTTAGCCTATATAGAATTTAAAAAAAGAAAAAATATCAAGTTAGTTAAGCAGATAAATTTAAAGCATAAATTTAATATCACTAAGGAGTCTTTAAGAAAAATAAGAAAACAAAATAAAACAAAAAACAGAAACAAAAAATACCCAGAACAATAATCTAACCAATTCACCCTCATCAGTCAAATTTCAGAGATCAATAGGGTGGAATTAAATTTTTTACATGTGTTTATTGGATCAAAATGTTTTCCTTGTTTTATTTAATAAGAAAATAAATTCCCGTCAGCATGCACTTCTTAGCTTCATCCATCTTATCTAGTTTTGGTGGCTGTATATATATGGGGCACATGTAGGGCAGTCTCTGAATGGCCGTTCCTTCAGTCTCTGCTCTAAAGAGGAACCGGATACAGAACTCTCCTGAGACACAGCCAGAGCACGTCAAATACAGAGGAGAATGCTAGCAGCAAACCACTAAACTGAGAACAGGACCCCCGTTAGAGGAATTAGAGAAAGGACTGAAAGAGCTGAAGGGGCTTGAAACCCCATAAGAACAACAATGCCAACCAACCAGAGCTTCCAGGGACTAAGCCACTACCCAAAAACTATACATAAATTGACCTTGGGCTCCAACTGCATATGTAGCAGAGAATAGCCTTCTTGGGGCACCAGTGGAAGGGGAAGCCTTTGGTCCTGCCAAGATTGGTCCCCCAGTGTAGGGGATTGTTGGATGCTGGATATTGAGGATCCCTGGAGTATATGCTCTTAATTGCTAAGCCATTTCTTGGTCCCTATAAACTAAGTCTTTTTATCCAGGCTAATTTATATATAAAATAATGAGTCAATCATCTTCACATTAGATCCTTACCTGTAAGTCATATGAAAATGAATGTTAAATATTATATATGGAGCACATATAATTTGGGGGAGTATATGTTGCTTGAGTATGCACAGGCGGAGGCCAGGTTGACTTTGGGTGTCTTCCTTAATCACTCTCCATATTTTCTGAAATGCTCACTGAACCAAGCGCTCATCAATTCAGATAGAGCAGCTTTAACATTTTGCTGGAAAGCCACTGTTTTGCAGAATGTACATTTTTAACCTTTATATTTCTTCTATAGTGCTGGGATAAAATCTTGAGCCTAGTACATGCTAGGGAAGTTCCCTATCATCTTTATTGAACTCCAGACCTTTTTCTAAAATATTAAACCTTACTGTATGACTGACTCACTCAGGTCATTTGTAAATTGCTAAGTGTGTAGCTCCAACTAACTTTCCTTCAACTTTCAATCCTGCTTCAGTCTCCCAAAAATGCTGCAGTTATAGTGGGTGCAATGACACCTGGCCTAACCAATTTTAGTTACTTTTTGTTTGTTTTTTCAAGACAGGGTTTCTCTGGGTAGCTCTGGCTGTCCTGGAACTCACTCTGCAGACCAGGCTGGCCGCCAATCACAGAGATCTGCCTGCCTAGGCTTATGCTGAGATTAAAAGTGTGCACCACCGGGTTGGGGATTTAGCTCAGTGGTAGAGCGCTTGCCTAGGAAGCGCAAGGCCCTGGGTTGGGTCCCCAGCTCCGGAAAAAAAAAAAAAAAAAAAAAAAAAAAAAAAAAAAAAAAGTGTGCACCACCACCCAGCTCTGAATCACTTTTTAATTTTTAATCTCAATGTAAATCCTATTTAAGGAGTTGCTTTCCTATATATGTCAGTATCTAACACTTCTCAAACTAATACCCATTTTCTCATCACCCAACAGGACTCTTGAATATCTGTATATTGTTTCATAAAATTATATCAAAATCAAGTATTAATATTTATGCTATCATTTTCTTAATATTTTTTATTTAACTTGGATAGTGGAGCAGAATCCAGTAGCTATAAAAAATTTTCAATGTAGGCGAGATTATATAATCCCTAAAAAAACTGTTTATGTATATCTGCATGTCGCACATGTGTGGGTACTGTACTCTAGGAGGCCAAAAGAGGCAGCTGAAGTTAGGAAGCAGAGGCAAGAAGATCTCTGGCATTGTAAGGCCAGTGAGGGCTACAAACTGAGACCAGTACAGCCAATGCTGCTACACAGAGAAACCTCGTCTTGAATTCACCCTGAACCCCCGAAAGCAGCACAGATTCATTTATAAAGCTAAAAAAAAAGCATATAGGATTTTTTTTTTTTTAACAGAAAGCTTTATACAAGTTTACATAAATGCTTCTCTTTCCTGGGTCAATTTACTTAGTTCCTAGGGCTAGATACTTTAAACACCAAAATGCTAATCTAGATAATTAAGAGATGGACGTGGGCTAAAAGAATTTCCTAATACTGAATTGGTCACCTCTTTTTCCATAGAAGCTTGGTGTTTCTTAATAAGTTTCTCCATTTCTGCAGCGAAATTGTTGCGCTGAGTTTCAAGATCTTTGTCTAATCTGAGCCGATGTTCATCCATTTCTGCCTTCAGTTTATTTTCCAGAGTCATCAGCTGCTTCTGATGCTGTCGCCTCATCCGCTTATAACCAGACATCTGTTCTCTAAGTTCAGAGTCCTGCTCATGTTCTTGCATCTGTCTTGTAACCTAGACATATAATTGAGGAGGAAAAAAGACAAGAAGGCAAAGCAATTTTCTTTCACAAGCACTTAGAGACTGTCTAAGAAGAAAAATTGCCAAAAGTTCAAGTATAGATGGGTAGTATGACATATAACAAGTGTAAGGCCAAACAAGCCTTTTTTTTTATGTCACAAGACTGTCCCTACATACAAAATAATGATAAAGCATTTAGAATATTAACATTACTTAAGGAGATAATTAACAGTTTAAAATTAAAATTTCCAGCAGATATCTTAAAGAAATAGGCTGATTCTAAATGTATATGAAAATATAAAGCATCTAGAATACAAAATATTGATGAAAATAAAGCAGGAAGATGAGCATTACACCAACGATGACAGTATGGTATTAGCACAAGGCTAGGCTAAGTGGATAAAGAAAGAAAACAAAGGGGCTGCCATGGCAGCTCACGCTTCTGACTTAGCACTAGTCAGAGCCAAGTTTTTGAGGCCATTCTGGTCTATAGAGTTCCGGGACAGCTAGGGCTACACGAAGAGAAACATTTGTGTCAAAAAACTGGGGGTAAAAATGGAAGGAGAAAAACAGAAACAAAAATTAGAAATACCTGTACACAAAGTGTATGCCTAAAGCCTCAACTACTTGAAATAAATCTGAAGTGAAAGATCACTTATGCTAGAGTGCAAGACCAGCCTAAGAGATTGACATAATCTAAAAACCTAACCACAACAACAACAACAAAAAAATCAAGCTGGGGGGGAAATGACCTAAATCAAACTAGACTAGAGCTATGGTTGTGAGCTGCCATGTGATTGCTTCGTTGTTGAATCCTGGTCCTCTGGCAGAACAGCCTCTTCAATGTTGAGCCATCTCTCCAGTTCCAAAAATGTGTTTTTAACAAAAAACAAATGATTCTCAGATAGAAAAGAGAAATTATTTTGACCCTCTCAGTTATCATTTTGCATTTAAAAGCTAGTAGAAAAGGGATACCAAACAAGCAAGAGAAACAGAATTAGATTCCAGAATCTGTATATAAAAAGCATGGCATAGTAGTATACTCTTATAATCTAGCTTGGTAGACCATGCTTCAAAAACAAAGAAAGCAGAATGATCATTTGGGGTAAAACAAGACTTTCTGTATGATCCATTGTTTTAGAATTCACTACTTTTCAAGATTTAATGAAGAGTAATTTACAAATGTACAAATGAGTGTTTGGCCTACATATGTGTCTCTGTGTACCACATGTATAGAGTGCCTCAAGAGGACAGAAGGAGTGTTCAATCCTCTAGAAGTGAAGGTAGAGACTGTTATACGCCACCACGTGGGTGCTAGGAACCAAATCTGGGTCCTCTGGCAGCAAGTGTTAACACCAGAGCATTCTTTGCAGTCACTATTAAACAACTTTTTAAATAACATTTAAATTATGTGTGTGCGGAGGGAGTACGTGTACGACAGTGCGAGTGTTCAAGAAGCCTAGAGGTGTGAGCTAGAGTTACAGTCACTTGTGAGCTGCTTGACAGGGGTGCTGGGAACCAAACAAAATAAGGTCAGTATACAGTCTTTTTTTTTTTTTTTAAAGATTTATAATAAGATAAATGTGAGTACTCTGTCACTGTCTTCAGACAACACCAGAAGAGGGCATCAGATCTCATTACAAGTGGTTGTGAGCCACCATGTGGTTGCTGGGAATTGAACTCAGGACCTCTGGAAGAGCAGTCAGTGCTCTTAACCACTGAGCCATCTCTCCAGCCCCAGTATACAGTCTTAACTGTTATAACATTTCTCCAGCCTGGTCTACCTTTAAGTAGACAAATACTTCTTGGTCAGGTCCAAAAGAAAAAAGGAAAAAACACCCAACAACAAAAACAACACCCACTAGCCATAACAAATAAAAAAATAAAGAACTATACATGATTTTAAAATAAAAATTTTTTACATTTACATAGGGGAGTACATGCTATAGTATATTTGGGCAGGGTAGAAAACCTGAGGCTTCTAGGATCAAACTCAAATTGTCAGGCTTGATGGCAAGGTCTTTTATAAACCCATGAGTATAAAGAAATCTTTCTGAGATGACAGAAATTTGACAGCTTATTTGGTGCAAGGGTTAACATAGTTAACAAGTATATAGTTAACAAGTATATAATTATAAAAACTTTAAATTGAGTATAAGATCTATGTAATTTATTATACACGGGTAGAAGGAAAACTGAGTTATTGTATGAAAGTGTAGCTATATTTATTTGTGTAAAAATATCTATACAATTTCAGAATGAAATCTTGAAATAGATGGAGAGATGGCTCAGTGGTTAAGGGCACTGACTGCTCTTCCAGAGGTCCTGAGTTTAATTCCTGCAACCACATGGTGGCTCACAGCCATCTGTAATGGGATCTGATACCCTCTTCTGGTGTGTCTTAAGACGGTGACCATGCACTCATATACATAAAATAAATAAATAAAATCTACTTGAAATAAGTGAAATAACTATTTAAGAATATAAATCGTTCCTAGTTTTTTAATTTTTTTCAAGGATTTATTAGTTTCTGTCTACAGGTGTTTTACTTTATAGACAGCTGTACAGCAATGCATGTCTGTCACCTATGGAAGCCAGAAAAGCGTGTTTGATCCACAGGAACTTGAATAACATATGGCTATGAGCCATCGAATTGAACACAAATCCTTGGGAAGAATAGTCAGTGCTTTTTAACTACTGAGCATTTTTCTAACCCCCTTCACATTTTTTACTGAACTTATAACCTAAAAGTGTCTTTAAGTCTAGGAAGCCAAAAATTAGAAAAGAAGAAACTGACATTTAATATGTGTGAGGTCACAAAGATGTTTTCTTGGAAGTTAAAGAGATGGTTCGGGGTTGGGGATTTAGCTCAGCAGAAGAGCGCTTGCCTAGCGAGCGCAAGGCCCTGGGTTCAGTCCCCAGCTCCGAAAAAAAAAAAAAAAAAAAAAAAGCGAGATGGTTCAAAGGTTAAGAGCACTGGATGCTTTCCCAGAAGACCCAGGTCTCTAGTACCCACATAGCAGCTCACAACTTGTGTTGCTAGCACTTTATTAACAGACTCGTGTTCCTAGACCCATAACCACTGTGTTCTTGACTGTACAACATTATCATTTCATGGCCATATATCACTGTATATTTGGCAAACCAGATAGACAACTTTAAAATATTTATTTTGGAGTGTGGTGTTGAGGATAGAACTTAAGAGTTTGGAATATAGGATTTAAATGTTTAACTACTAAGGAAAATTGTCAATTCTTGTTTAGTTTTGTTTCAGGTAAGGTCTCAACTATGTAGTTCAGACTGGCCTTGAACTCAAGATCCTTCTTTATCAATCTTTTAAGTGTTAGAATTACAAGTATATGCTGATACTTGGCTCAATCTACATATTCTAATAACATTCATATGGAGTATTAATGTACTTTCCTTTAACTTGAGAAATATTTTATCATGCTTGGTTCTATAGGGTTTCACTGTATTACCATTGCTGTGTTGCCATGCCTATGTTTGCCAGGCTGTTCTTAAACTTACAGATATCTTTTTATCCCAAGTGTTGAGATTAGAGGTGTACACTATGGCTTGCCCAACTGGCTCTCAAAACCTTTTACAATTTTATATATATATATTTTTAACAGGGTGGATCTTCACAAGAAGGACATCAGGGCAAGCATGCTTATGACTTTGCCTAATATCCAAAGAGACAGAAAAAGAAAAAAGAATATATGTTTTTAGTCTGAGCTAGAGAAGTAGACAGGTTTTGCAGTGAAGATCTAAGCATGGCCTGAACAGGGTTTTAGATGCCCAGTAATGTTTGTAATGAAAAAATAAAGTTCATATTCATTGCTACTTGGGAAATGGAAATGACACTTAGAGCATATGAATACAACCGCTTGCAAATTGCAAACAGGTCCTTCTTTCTGGCTACTCTAATAAAGTATCTTTCCCTTATTGTTAATTCTTTTGTCTTTCAACTCTCACTTTTTTTTCCTTCCTTACCCCTACCTCCCATCCCCACCACTACACAGCATTTCTTGTGTATCCCTGGCCATCCTGGAATTCACTATCTAGAGAGCAGGCTAGTCTCAAACTCAGACCCACATGTCTCTGCTTCCTGAAGGCGAAGATTAAGAGTTTGTGCTAGCATACCTGGCATGTTAGCTTTCATCTGGCAATAAAACTGGTTCTCTTCTTGTATACATAAGAACTTCAAATGCTCAAATCATGTCACAAGTACTTCTTTTACACCACTAATAAAAACTAATTTGAAGCTGAGCATGGTGGTGAACTCCTTTAGCTCCAGGACTCAGTGAGCAGAGGCAGGTGGACCTCAGTGAGTTCCAGTTTAGCCTGGTCTACATAATAACACCTTGTTCCAAAAACCCAAAACATTAAAATTTATCTGAATGCCTATTTAGTACTTTGTAATTCTCTTAATCATTTTAAAATATTATGTGAATAAACACCTTGCTTTCTACTAACAGGAAACTTAAATGTTAAATGTTCTGCAAAATAAATCCCATAACAAAAATAAGAACGTTAGATATATTAGGTTAGATATATTTGAATCCATACCATCAATAGAACAAAGGTATTATTTTGGGAACAGGATAATACATACCAGTGATGCTGTTCGTATAGTTGCAAAGTGTTCTCTATTACGATAATGTGATTTGTGACGAGACACTTGAGGTGGAGACTGTGGATCTGATGCTCTTGTTCTAGGATCTCCTTCTTCTTGGTAATTTTCCTCCTCCTTAAAAGACAGAGACAGAGAAAATTTCATGTAAGGTGAATAATTTATTTGAGCATTCAAGGAAAAGACTAAAGACAATTTTAATAAGCAATAAAAAAAAAACACCCACACTATTTAACAAAGCAGAAAGAGAAACTAGAAATACTATTGATTCTTACAACACAAGTAGAGTTAGCTGAAATTATTTCCAGAGTACATGAAATAGTATAAATCCAACATAGAAAAAATACTTACCTAACCCCACATGTGTGTATGTGTGTGTATTTAAAAATAATAAAAACAAATCCAAAAAGCTTTAATGTAACTTAAAAGTAAAATAAGACAACATGTAATGAATGATTCAAATGGTAATAAAACATTATATTCTAGGCAAATCCTTATTTATTCTTTTTTTTTTCCCCCCTTCAGAGCTGGGGACCGAACCCAGGGCCTTGCGCATCCTAGGCAAGCGCTCTACCACTGAGCTAAATCCCCAACCCCCTAGGCAAATCCAAAAAGCTTGAATTGAAGAGATGGCTCAGTAGTTAATAGCATGTACTTTCAAGCAGAGGACCCAAGGTTGATTTCCAGCACTCACACCAGGTAGCTCAGAAGTACTTTTCTCTCCAGCTTTAGGGAATCTGATAACTCTGGCTTTCAGGGACACCTGTATTTTTTTTTTTAATTTTTAAAAAATATTTTATTTACTTATTATATATGAGTACACTGTAGCTGTCTTCAGACACACCAGAAGAGGGCATCAGATCTCATTACAAATGGTTGTGAGCCACCATGTGGTTGCTGGGATTTGAACTCAGGACCTCGGGAAGAGCAATCGGTGCTCTTAACCACTGAGCCATCTCTCCAGCCCCTGTATTCTTATATATACATACCCACAGATATATACCTAAAAATAATAAAAACAGAACTGAAAAGTTTTAATATAACTTAAAAGCAAAACAGGACAACATATAGTGAATGTTTCCAACGGTAATAAAAAACTAAACACTTGAGTTTTATAAGTAGTACAGGATAATACTATTTTGCTGTAGAAAGAATATTACTGTAATTGTTACTGGGTGTGGTAGCTGTTTCTTATGATGTCTCAACATCCAGAAGCTGAGACAGCATTGTCGTGACTGTGAAGCCAACCATGACTAGACTAAGACCAAGTATTAATAGTAAAGGGAAAATTAAGTAGAATTTTTATATAAACAATGATATTATGGATTAACTGTCATCCATAATAGATTTGTGTATCTGTTAAAATATATTAAGGCTGAGCATGGTAATATATACTTTTAATCCTAGAACTTGGAAAGCAGATGCAGACAGATCTCTTTGAGTTCAAGGACAATTGGATCAACATAGTGAGTTCATAGTGACAAGCTAAAGCCTTACCTTTAAAAAAAAAAAAAAATCAACAATTTTATCCCTTTAGCCATTTAAATTGGCATCACCTACATTTTCAACATTATAAATCTATCAGCACTTTACAACACCTCAAATTTTAGCTCTTTGTATCAGTTAGCAGTATCCTCCATTCTATCATCTATTCAGATCATGGTAACTTTTGATTTAGCACATATCCCTATAGATCCTGCTATGTAAATACTTTATTTGCATTTCATTATAAAATATTCATCCATTTGTGTTTGGATAATGCCTCTGAGCCTTTTGGAGAAAAGTTTCACTATATACCCAAAACTGGCCAGGAATTTGTATTTCCTGCTTTATCTTTCTAAGTGGCTAGGATTAAACACATTGCAGATTCTATGGTATAACTTTATTTCTATTTACAGGTAAGTAATTTTCCATTAAATGTATGTGGTAGTTTGAATATTATCCTCATAGGCTCATAGGGAGTGGCTCTATTGGGAGGTATGGCCTTGTTGGATTAGGTATGTCAGTCACCAGGGGTGGGTTTTGGGGTTTCAGGAACTAGGTAGGTCAGTGTTGCTCTCTCTTCCTGCTTACAGAACTCTCAGCTACCTCTCCAGCACCATGTCCGCTTGCATGCTGCCATGATCCCTGCATGGAGATTATATCTGAACTGTAAGGCAGCCTCAATAAAATGTTGTCCTTTTTAAGAATTGCCTTGGTCATGTATCTCTTCACAGGAACACATCCTTAACTAAGACAGATGTATACACTAATTTCTTTATCCATTCGTGTGTTGGTAGGCATATAGTTGTCCCCATCTTTTAGTAACCGTGTTTAATAACTTCTAGATAATACTACAAGTTGTAAAATGAAAAAGATTATTCTCAGATGCAGAGGTGAGAGGACTGATATAAATTTAAGAAGTCTTCATTTTATTGAATTCTATTGGTGAGAATAGAATCCAAGATGACCAGCCTGTTTTGAATTGAATCCAGTAGTATGCTATTCTACTTAAATATCTTCTACTAGACTGTCTTCTTGAGAAAATTAAGTATTTATACTCAAAACTGCAAAGGAGGATTAGGGAAATAGTTCAGTGGACATAGCAATTGTCACACAAGCTTTAAGATTAGAGTTTGAACCACTAATGAACGTGGAAATGCCAGGAGGGCATGGCACAGTTTGTCCGTAATTCTAGCCCTCAGATGGTGGAGACATGGGATCCCTGGAGCAATCTGGTGAGCTAAGTTGAGCTTTGGGTTCAACTGAGATCCTGATTCAAAAACAATCAGAAAATAACCAAAGGCGACCACTCAACAAGGGAACTATAAATGTAAACATATGAACACATATGTCACAACAAAAAATTTTTCGCAGAGAATGTAGCAAATGCTCATTTTTACCAAACCCTAAATTTTCAAATGGATTGTTTTATTTTAAATATAAACATGGATACCACATAGGGCTGGAGAAATGGCTCAATGGTTAAGAGCACTGACTGCTCTTCTAGAGGTCCTGAGTTCAATTCCCAGCAAACACATGGTAGCTCACAACCATCTGTAATGGGATCTGATGCCCTCTTCCGGTGTGTCTGCAGACAGCTACAGTGTACTCACATACATAATTCTTTTTTAAAATTGGGGATACTACAAAAGTTGCTTCAGGCTCATATCAACTCTCTCCGTTTCTAATTACAACTGCTCATAATTTTCATGTACATAGTTTTCCCATTTTTCAATAACATCTCAGACAACTACTATGGAAAACAAAAGTAAACTGAATATAAAGCTTTTTTCTTTTTCGAGGTGGGGGGCAAGTCTCTAGGCAATGATTATTAGAGAGAGAGAGAGAGAGAGAGAGAGAGAGAGAGAGAGAGAGAACACATGAGCGTGAGAGCCTGTGCGCACACACAATTATTTGTATATTTTGAACGCAGACATCCATAGAGTTCAGAAGAGGGCATTCTATCCCTTGGATCTGGAATTACACAGCGGTGTGACATAAATTGTGAGTGACATAGGTGCTTGTTATGAATCCTGGGAAAGAAATTCAGGTCCTCTGAGAAAGCAACAAATAACCTTAACCACTGAGCACACTCAAAACTGGTTATTTTTTGATGTTATGGAGTTAGTGGGATGGTGGTAGTAAACAGGGTCTTCTGTGACCCAGGCAGACCTCAAATGTATGTAGCTGAGGGAACCCTTGAAATCCTGATCCTCTGGCTGGAGAGATGGCTCAGTGGTTAAGAGCACTGACCGCGGGCTAGAGAGTTGGCTCAGCGGTTAAGAGCACTGACTGCTCTTCCAGAGGTCCTGAGTTCAAATCCCTGGCAACCAAATGGTGGCTCACGACCACCTGTGGTGGAATCTGGTGCCCTCTTCTGGTGTGTCTGAAGACAACTACAGTGTACTTATATATAATAAATCAATCTTTGAAAAAAAAAAAAGAAAACCTGATCCTCCCAACCGCTGAGATTCAAGTGTGCACCACCACACCCAGATTCCAAAGTTCTTAAACTTCAAAGAAAAATCTCTTTAATTAATCAGCCAAAGAAAAGGATGGGTTAACATTGAGTCTTTGGCTTTTTTCTCCCCAAGAGAAATGAAAGCACTTACAGGTTTTAAGTGGATGACAGAACTGTTAGACATCACTGTATGGTCTCCCTCCATCATGTCTAGCTCACTCTTGTCATCCGATGCATCTGGAAGACTATTAACACTGCTGCTTTGGCTACTGGCACTGATAGACATACTGGGGATAGACTGATTGCTTCCAACACTATTTACTGTTCCTGTCCGGCCACCACCATGATCTTGCTCCTAAGGAAAAAGAGCAATAGATTAAAATATCAAAATCTTTTCTCAATTATAAAGTAGAAACCTGTTTGTGTTTCTTTAGTAAAAGACTTCTGGTCTTTTAGTAAAATACTACTGCATAGTATAAAGGGGTTGGATAGAAAGCATATAGTAACATGATTAAAGGCCTTTGTTTGTAACTAGAATCTTAGAGAGTTAGTAATAAAAGCAGAGTAGATTGGAACCAGTGACATAACAGGTATTCTTGGCTGGGCAAGTTCTGTAAGAAATCAATAAAACTAAACTCAAAATGTGTGTCACTTTCAGGCATATACCTCCTCTTCTTCCTGTGCTTCTACTGCTGGTCCGTTATGTGCCTCCTGGAAAAGGAGTTTCTTCATCTTTCGATATTGTAGATTGTCCAGCTCTCTTACTGCATCCTTTGTCCTTTGAATAAGATCTATTAACACTGTTTCAGGGCGCTCTCGAAGAACAAACATGTGCTAAAAGGACAGAAAATAGTTATTTTTTTCCCTAATTAGTTCAAATATATTCCTTTCTCATAACCTATAGGTAGGATATAGATTCATATAATCTATAGCTATCCAATTTTATTATATCTTTGACTTTTGATACTTAGAAAGTAGTAATTTCCACTCAACTTGTGCCTAAATACTCTTGAATAAAATCCTCACCAGGATATTATAGTTGGCCAGTGAAAATTATCAAAGCAAATAAATACTAAGAAAATCCACCAATGATTAAGCTATGCTTGATTTAAGTAGGAAAACTGACAATGAATTAAGTAACTAGAAGTTAGACATTATGGGTTTCTTTTTCTTGAGATGAAGTTTCACAATGATAGCCAGTGCTGGTTTTAAACTTGTGACCCTGAAATATAGGTATATACAGTCATGCCCAGACTGTTAAAATTTGTTGATAGTGAGTGTTCAGCTGGTCAGGCTTTTATTTCAGATACCATAGATGAGCTTTTCTCCTGGGGCTAAAAAAGCAGTTATTGGTTTTCTATATACTGTGACTGCAAATAATATTATCAAATATATGTATGATGTACGTATGTATATACCCAGATGTAGGTTGGTTTGTATGTAGGTTTAATTTAGCTGATGTTAATGAAAAAAATTTAACTGTTTTGGAATTCTAAAAGATTAATATAAAATTAGTTCATTGAGTATTGTGGAAACAATTCCTAACTAGAGTCAAATTCTCATTATTGCCTAGTCAATATATTTTTATTAAAAATTCTTTTTCTTCCATGTGGAAAGGTTTAATGAGAGAAGAGTAGAAGAGGAGAGGAGTAAATGCTGGTCATGAGCATGTGGAGGAAAGGGGAGAGAGGAATGGGGAGAGAAGGGACAAAGGGGAAGAGGGCAAGAACAAGAGACAAGAGCAAGAGCTTTAATTAATTTATCTGTATTTATTGACAATGTATTTTGCCTACATGTGTCTTATGCAACAAATGCATGAAGTATCCTTTGAGGTCATATGCCCCAGGAATAGAAGTAGAAACAACTGTGGGTACAGAAGTCAATTTTGGGGTACTCTGGAAAAACAGCCAGTGTTCTTGATCACCAAGTCATTTCTTCTGCACATACGAGATTTTAAAAGAGCTGGGGATGTAGGTCAGTTGGTATTTGTCTAAGATTCACAAAGTCTTTTATTAAATCCCAGTAGAGCACACAGTATTTGCAATATAAAGGCAGGATCATTCTCAACTACAAACCAAAAGTGAAAGGCCAACCTAGGATACATGAGAGTCCATCTCATAAAACAAACAAAAAACCTTTAGGAATAACAATAGCCAGATGTGACAGTGCATATTTTTTATCCCAACATTGGGGAGGCAAAGACAGAAGGATCTTCCTGAGTTCAAGGCCAGCATGGTTTACATATCAAATTCCAGATAAGTCAAGGCTTAGGGGGACCTTGTGTCAAAACAAAACACTACATTTAATTTAGTAAAACTATTATACTATTACCAGTGTTAAATGGTTAACACTAAAATGAAACACTTGAGAATAGCCAGCTAAGAATAGAATCTATATTTTAAATTTTAATATTGTAAAATGAAATTGGGGGGGGGTTGTTGGGGGAAGGGAGGGAAGGGGAGGCCTATTATTCTGAGGTAGCATCTTAGGTAGTACAGTTATTGATCTTCCTCCATTTGGGATCCAAACTCTAGCTCATTTAATAATAAAATATTATAAAATTGTATAGGTTTAGATTGACAAGAACCTTTATTAGTGAATAAAGGTACTTGCCACCAGTCTTAAAACCAGTGATCTATCTCTGGAACCTATATGGTAGAAGGAGAGAGCTGACTCTCTCACAGGTTGTCTCTGACTTGTGTGTGTGTGTGTGTGCGCGCGCGCGCTTGCTTGTCTCTCTCATATAAACACACACACACACACACACACACACACACACACACAGAGAGAGAGAGAGAGAGAGAGAGAGAGAGAGAGAGAGATCTTTAAAACAAAATGCAGTATCTAAGGTAAAGTTCCCAGGGTTGGGGTGGGGTGGCTCAATTGGAAAAATGCCCACCTTCAAATCCCTGAGTTCAATACTCAGAACCACAGATAAAAGTTGTCAAGAGGTAACAAAAATACTAGCATGTTTAGCTGGGTGTGGTGGTTCACATATCTAACATTATATTCAGAAGGCAGAGGCAGGGCAATCTCTGTGAGATCAAGGTCAGGATATTAGATCACATTGTTAACCCTAAGACTGTGAACTGGAAAAAATCTTGTGGTGTGATTCAGCCATGGCACAAAAATATCTTTAACCCAAGAGCTTTCTATAAACAGGATTACATAAACTCAACTCTAGGTCAAGAGACAGAGTAACCAACCACTTGACAGGGAGTGAACATTGAGTTGAAGGGTATAGGAAAAAAGCTTTTTCCTTCTGGAATGTAGGTTGAGGAAGGTCAGCTATCTCTGTCTTTCTAAGCTAGCAGGCTTTCATACAGCCTCTGGCTCGTGAGTCTTTATTTGGTAAAATCAAATGGCTGAGATTTTTGTTTCTAAGACAACAAAAAAGGTCTGGTAGTAGTAATTTTCAGGACAGCCATAGCTACACAGTGAGGTACTGTCTCAAAAAAAACAAAAACAAAAACAAAAACAAAAAACACCCCCCACCAGAGTTAGTATTTAAATGGGCTGGGGAAAATAGATGAATGGTTATGTGTTTAACATGTAATACTATTTGAGTGCCAGCACCAAAAGAATAACAACTTTTAAATTGTTATGTTATAATTACAAAGCCTCTATTACATGTTTATTTATGCACACACATAACACACACACATGCTTAAGTCAGTTTTCAACTTCCATCGTGTGGACTTCAGGGATTCAATGCAGGTTGTGAGATTTGGCAACAAGTGCCCTCACCTACTGCGTGATCTTACTAGCCCCTAATACAGTATCTTAGTAAAAACTCTAATACAGTCAATCCTGATTGAGAAGAAAAAAACAAACCATTTTGAAAAAATTTCTTAAGGGTTAAAAACAAAGTTTTACAGACTGACCTTTAAAAGTTCCTCTGATGTAGGGCGATCTTGAGGGATTTTCTGGAGGCAAGAATCTACAAAGTTTCGAAAATAATCAGACCTATTGTAAAGAAAGTATCAAGTGAACATATTGCTATTTCCTTTAAAAACACATCCAAAAAGGCAATGTCTACACACAGGGGGAAGAATGAAGAAGAAATAACTTCATCTGAAATAAAATTATATTATTTTATGAAAAATAATCTAAAGCAGCCAAATATTCTTTAACGTTATCCAAAAATAGACTTGCACGTATCATTTAAAAACCCTAAGCTGGGGGTATAATGCATTGGCAGGGTGAATACTTGGTTAGAATTCAAAACAGAAAACAAAATATCCTGTTCCTACATATTTACCTATCAACAATCACCCAATATTGAGTCAAGAGGCGGAAAGCCCAATCAGAGTTCTTCTTCACTCAAATATGGTTTCCCAGTCTCTTCCCCACTTTGTCTCTTATTTGCACACTTTGTATTGTTTTCTACAGAGCATATTTTAGAACAAAATTTTTATTTTCTACAGAAAAGTGGATTTTTGGGGGGAGTTTTTCAAGATAAAGTTTCTCTGTATAGTCCTAGAGTTCACCCTGTAGACCAGAGGAAAAGAACATTTTAAAATAACCTGAATATTTGCTGCCCCTGACCAACAGAATAAGATTCCCACTAAATTTAGAAAGCTGATATATACTTTTAGAATATTTAAAGCCTATAATGTGTGATTATAGAATTATTCATGGGAGGTCAGTGATTAAACGATAATTACTCAATCCAAGTTTATCTCCAATATTCAATGACAACACATTTTTGTTGCTCTTTGAGATAGGGTTTCACAATGTAGTCCAGGCTTGCTTTGAACTTGAGGCACTCCTGTAACCCAAACCCTGAGATTCTATCAATGAGACTTGTTTTTTGTTGCCTAAGTGGTCAAAAATGAGAGTTTACCTTACATCTCAGAATAGACTTCATACATTTTGTATAATTTTGGAACTGTTAAAGACTATGGGAACTTTCAGAGATGAACTAATATATCTTGCACTATGAAATGAAAATGCAACTTTATGGGCAAGAAGTGTAATTCTGAGAAGGTACAAAATAGTAATGGTTAATCTTATCAACTGCACAGGACTTAGAATCACTCTGGAAATATGCCTCTTAGTGGGTCTATGATGATGCTTCCAGAAAGTATTAACTGAGGAAGTCAGATGCTGAATGTAGCTGGCACCATCCCATGGGCTGGGGTCCCAGAGTGAATAAATGGGGTAAATTAAGTGGTGCTCCAGCATCCACCTCTTTCCAATACCTCCCTCCAGACACAAAGAAATCAGCTGCCTCATGTTCCTACTGTCATGCCTTCCCCATCATGATGGACTGTACACTAACTGTGATAAACTCTCCTTTAAGTTGCTTTTGTCGTAAATTGTTACAGTAATGAGAAAAGTGACTAATGTATAATTTTTTCAATTCATAACAATTCTAGTCCTAAACTGTTAATCTCTTCTCCATATAGTGTTTTACATGAAGTTCTATCAGATCAATAATTAATACACCAGAAGTAAAATCAGAGCAATATCACGAGCATATTTTGCTAGAATGTTCCCAAGGCTTTAAATGACATGATAATTCTGAACGAATTAAAACATTTTACTTGTGTATCATACAATAAAATAACAATCTAGTCTTCAAGGAATTACAATTTACAACGATCTATGCATTTTAGTTACAAAATATTAATGCTTAAAAGTTTAAAAGTGTTATTAAATTATGAAGATATCTGTGTTCCTCAAATTGAAAGAAAAGTAACCTTTTACTTATATAAAATTAAGTCATTTTGATAATGATCTATTATTATATCAATATTCACAAATTTCCTAAAACATTAATCATATCTTGTAGGAATACTCACCATTCATTAGACTGTAGTGTAGGGGATTCATTTTGGGCTATATGATATAAGGCACTCATTGCATTCATATTAAATAAAGGAGGCTTCCTCTCGGCTATAAAAGAGAAAAATCTTCCTGATAAACGTGAATATAGAAGGACACTTAAATGTTGATCAAAATTTTAAGAACATATTTTGAAAATAACTTTAAACATAATAAAACATTTTAGAGAGACATTTTTTTGTCTCTGTTTTCTTTGAGATAAGGTCTCTCTGAATAGCCCTAGTATCCTCCCGGAATATGCTCTGTAGACCAGGCTGGATTTCAATCCCCAAAGATTCACATGCCTCTGCCTCTCAGGTGCTCGGATTAAAGGTGTGGGCTACTATGCCTGACTACAAAGAACTTTTCAGTATGAATCAACTGAGAATAAACTACTGGCCCAACACACTAAACACTTCAATATACAAAAACATTTTCTTAAAAACCACACAGTAAGTATTAACTTATACCACTTAATTATTAAATATGCCATCAGAGTTAAAAGTATCTAATACCAAAAGCCCCAATAGTGCACTATGGGTTGTTATTTTGGTTTTTAGTTTTTCTTCCTTGGGGGATAGGGGGGGGTTGGTTTTATGAGATAGGGTTTCTCTTTGCAGATCTGGCTTTCCTGAACTTGCTCTGTAGACCACGTTGGCCTCAAATTCAAAAGATCTACCTCCCTCTGCCTTGTGAGTGTTGAGATTAGACGTGTGCCACTGCCACCATTGCCTAGCTGCTATTTATAGCTTTAATCATTTGTGTCTTCTGGTAGTTACTAAGTTTTCAAATTCAGACAAAAAATTGTTCATTAGGGAAGATGCAGGTGGTTGCGCATTCCTTTGCATAGGAACTGATGTGTCCCTGTATTGCTTTCAACCTTACTGTCCTAATACAGGGTCTGTTACTGAACTGGAAACATGATTGTATATGGCTAGCAAATTTTACGTATACGCCAGTTTCTGACGTTCAGTGCTGGGATAACAGGCATGTACTAGATACTGAAATCCTGGGTGCCAAGGATTTGTATTCAGATCATGTTTACAAAGCAAGTGCTCCTGTCCACAGAGGCATCTTCCCAGGTACTCTCTTACTGCTCTGGCTCTATTGGAACTCATCATGTGTGGCCAGCCTGGCTCTAAACCATGGTGACCACCTATCTTTAGCTTCCTAAACTTTGGGATTATAAAGGTAAGCTATCACACCTGGCTTCTTTCAATCCTAATATTAAAGATTTGTATTTTCTTTTTCTAACCTAAATGAAAAGAGATGTATCAATTTTAGTGATCTTCATAAAGACTTAGACTTTGTATTTTTCAATTTTCTGCTTGAGTTTCTACTCTGATCTTTGGTTACTATTCTATCTTCTGGTTTTCTTTAAAGAATTATTTATTTTATGTATATGACTACCAATGTAGCTGTCTTCAGACACACCAGAAGAGGGCATTGGATCCCATTACAGATGGTTGTGAGCCACTATGTAGTTGCTGGGAATTGAACTCAGGACTTCTAGAAGGCAGTCAGTGCTCTTAACCACTGAGCCATGTCTCCAGCCCTTCTGTTTATTTTTGAGTTTAGATTATTCCCTTTTCTACTTTCTAAAAGGTGAAAGTTGGGGGAGATGACTCACAGGGTGAAAGCACTTGCCACCATACCTGATGACCTGAGTTCAATCCCCAAGACCCACATAAGTAGAGAAAGGACTCCTCCAGAGCTACCCTTTGACAGAACAAACATGTGCAGACAACCATTGATGCTAGATGGTGTCAGATCCTCTGGTGCTAGAATTATAGGCAATTCTAAAACAAATGATGTGAGGAGGCTAAGTATTGAGGTCTCTATAAAAGTACCAAGGGCTCTTTCTCTCTGGCCCAATTTTACATCTATTCAATGGACAGAATGAAAGAACACATGCATAAACATAAGAGATACAAAAAACACAAATATATTTTTTTGTACATTATTATTGAAAATAATAGGAGGGGGTTAGGGATTTAGCTCAGTGGTAGAGCGCTTGCCTGTAGCAGTGCACAAGGACCGGGTTCGGTCCCCAGCTCGAAAAAAAAAAAAGAAAGAAAAAAAAAAAAAAAAAAAGAAAATAATAGGAGGGTATGATAGTGGATGGTTTTAATCCTAGCATTCAGGAGGCAGAGTCAGGCAGTCTAGTCTACACAGTAAACTCCAGTATAGTCAGGATTACATAGACACTGTCTCAAAAAACAAACAAACAACAAAATCAAAGGAAAAAAATTCAGTATTTCATCTCAGATTCCAATCCCCAACAACAGTATGTTATTCTGAACGTTAACAGTGATCAGTCTTATTCCTGTCACTTCCTCCCTCCCTTTCTCTTCACTCCATTTTAGTTTCACTCTGCAGGGCAGGCTTACCTAGAAACCATGGCACTCCTCTTAGCTCAGCCTCCCAAGTGCTGTGACTATAGGTATAAACCAGCATACCCAGCCTTAAATGTTTATTTGATAAGCTGCATTTAAATGTAACCATGGGGGGTTGGGGATTTAGCTCAGGGTTAGAGCGCAAGGCCCTGGGTTTGGTCCCCAGCTCCGAAAAAAAGAAAAGAAAAGAAAAAGGCTCTAAATGTAACCTAATGTATCTAATGTATCATTTCTGATGCCTTGCTCTGCCAATCCTCCATTCCATTCCAAACACAGTGAGAATAACTTCTTTTCCTTGTATGACACCTCAACCAAACCAGTCCTCTTCTCTACACTGAGGAACACCTCCTTAGTCATTTTTATTAGGCTCTGTCATTACACTAAGTTAACCCAAAATATGGATTGCCTCTATGGCCACTAACTCTATACTTTCCTAACTCCCTTGGTCCTTGATAAATCTAAGCCATTTCCAGGAATGAATGCTTTACTAACTGTACCAGACCTTTCTAATCTCCACACTAGTCTCTTCATGTATTTTTTTTTTTTTTTTTGTTTCTTTTTTTCGGAGCTGGGGACCGAACCCAGGGCCTTGCGCTTCCTAGTCAAGTGCTCTACCACTGATCTAAATCCCCAACCCCTCTTCATGTATTTTTGATTTCACACACTATATTACAGGAACACGTTACTACATTCATTTGCGTCTGACATCCACACCAGGTTAGTATGGTTGGTTTTCTGGCTAGCAGGTATCCATATTCTATCTTAGAAAACACCGTAAGACTAGTGTAAGGAAAGAGGTAAGGATCATTGAAGATATTTAGGATGAATGGAAGAATAACATCCATTTACATTATTATTGAGGTCTTCAAATTTGGCAGATTCAACTGACCTATTCTCTTCGGGGATTTGTAGTACAGGATAGGCTCAAACTTGCTTTGAAGCTAAGGATAACTTTGAATTTCTGATCATCCTGTCTCATTCTTAAGATTTATATGGTTCTGGGGAAATCAAACCCAAAACTTCATTCTAGGCAGAAGTTCTGCCTACAGAGCTATATAATCAGTATTTCAACTGATATTTATAGTAAAAAACAAACAAACCTTTTTTGTCTTTTGCCTGGGCATGGTGGTGCATACCTTTAATCCCAGCTTTATGAGGCAAAGGCAGGAGGATCTCTGTGAGCTCCAGGCAAGCCTGGTGTACATAGTGAGATCCAAGACTTTAGTATATCCCTATGTAACCCAGAATGATTTACATATCACTATGTATGCCAAATCAAAACCCTCCTAAATAATCAACTCAAACACTGGTACCAATGAGCCATCAGGACTTGTGTTTATCTCAAAAAACCATTTACCTATTTACTTATTTATTTATTTATTTGAATCTCATGTAGCTCAGTTTAAGTTCTAAATCACCATGCAGCTGAGTATGACCCTGAACTCCTGATTCTCTTAAAAGAATTATAGACATGCTGCCATGCATGGTTTCTGATTATCAAACCCAAGGCTTCATGATTTCTATCTAGACAAGTATTTTATCAACCAAACTACAACCCCATCATCTCGAATTCTTTTGAGTTACTACTTAAATTTCATCTAAACAAATAACTTATTTAATTATCATTATTTTTATAAGACAAGCTCTCATTTTGTAGTACTGGTTAGCCTAGAACTCATTCCCACTATGAAGACCAAGCTGGTCTCAAACTCACAGAAATCTGTCCAGGTGCTGAGATTAATAAAGGCACGGTGGCAAATTCCTGGCCAATTTTATTTTTTTTAAACTTCAGGTCTTATTTATTATCTTGTATGCAGGGTTTCCCAACTCCAAACTGAACTGTATATCTCTATAACTATGGCTTCATTTGAATAAAGTCTGACCTACCGTGTTCTAAAAGGAAAAAATAAAACTGTTAAAATTATGTAGCCTGACAACATTTTTCACCTCCCGGGTACACCAGAAATTAAACAGAGGGATATGAGCATGCTAGATGTGTACCTGGCCAGCTACATCCCTAGTCTTTTCAGTTCTGTTTTGGTTTAGTTTTTGGTTTTTAGACAGGGTTTCCTCTCTAAACTTTCCTTCCCTTGCTGTCCTAAAACTCACTTTACAGACCAGGCTGGCTTCAAACTCAAAAATCCACTTGCCTCTGCCTCCTAAGCACTAGGATTAAAGGTATGCAAGGTTTTTGTTTGTTTTGTTACCACGGGTCTTACTAAATTTCCCAGGATACTTTGAATTCAGGATCATGTCAGGCAGACTTTCAACATGCAATCCTCCTGCCTCAGCCTCCTACAGTAACAGGAGTTAAGGAGTTATCCAACCAGGGCAAAAATGGGCATCTAACTTCTAAATTTAAAAGTAGCTTATAGGGGGTTAGAGAGATGGCTCAGGGGTTAAGAACACTGACTGCTCTTCCAGAGGTCCTGAGTTCAAATCCCAGCAACCACATGGTGGCTCACAACCATCTGTTAATGAGATCTGATGCCCTCTTCTGGTGTGTCTGAAGACAGCTACAATGTACTTATATATAATAAACAAATTTTTTTTAAAAAGTTTAAATGCAAATCAAAACAACCCTAAAATTATACCTCACACCAGTCAGAATGGCTAAGATCAAAAACTCAGGTGACAACAGATGCTGGTGAGAGAATGAGGAACACTGGGGTTGGGGATTTAGCTCAGCGGTAGAGCGCTTGCCTAGCAAGCGCAAGGCCCTGGGTTCAGTCCCCAGCTCAAAAAAAAAAAAAAAAAAAAAAAAAAAAAAAAAAAAAGGAAAAAAAAAAAAAGAAAAAGAAAAAAAAAAAAAAAGAGAATGAGGAACACTCCTCCATTTTTGTGGGATTGCAAACTGGTACAACCACTCTGGAAATCAGTCTGGAAGTTCCTCAGAAAACTGGACATTGTACTACCTGAGGACCAGGCTATACCACTTCTGGGCATATACCCAAAAGATGCTCCGACATACAACAAAGACACATGCTCCATCATGTTCATAGCAGCCTTGGACATTGCACTACCTGAGGACCAGGCTATACCACTCTTGGGCATATACCCAAAAGATGCTCCAACATACAACAAAGACACATGCTCCATCATGTTCATAGCAGCCTCATTTATGATAGCCAGAAGCTGAAAAGAACCCAGATGCCCTTCAACAAAGGAATGGATACAGAAAATGTGGTACATCTACACAATGGAGTACTACTTAGCTATCAAAAACAATGACTTCATGAAATTCATAGACAAATGGACTGAACTAGAAAATATCCTGAGGTAACCCAATCACAGAAAAACACACATGGTATGCACTCACTGATAAGTAGATATTAGCCCAAAAGTTCGAATCAACAGACTACATGAAGCTCAAGAAGAAGGATGACCAAAATTCAGATGCTTCACTCTTTCTTAAAAGAGGGAAAAAAAATATTCATAGGAGGGGATAGGGAGGCAAAGTTTGGAGCAGAGACTGAAGGAATGGCCATTCAGAGCCTGCCTTACACATGCCATACATACATACATACATACATACATACATACATACATACATACATACATACATATATATATATATATCCACTAAAACTAGACAAGGCAATGGATATAGCTGTTTCCTGAGACACAGCCAGAGCATGTCAAATACAGAGGCGAATGCTAGTAGCAAACCACTGAACTGAGAACGGGACCCCCATTGGAGGAAGTAGAGAAAGGATTGAAAGAGCTGAAGGGACTTGCAACCCCATAAGAACAATAATGCCAACCAACCAGAGCTCCCAGGGACTAAATCACTACCCAAAGACTATACATGGACTGACCCATGGCTCCAACTGCACATGTAGCAGAGGATGGTCTTGTTGGACACCAATGGAAGGAGAAAACCCTGGCCCTGGCAAGGTTGGAGCCCCATTGTAGGGGAATGTCAGGATGGAAGGAAGGGGGTTGGATGGGGAGGGGAACACCCTTATCGAAGGGGAGAGGGATGGGACAGGGAGCTTATGCCCAGGAAACCTGGAAAGGGAATAACATTTGAAATGTAAGTTAAAAAAAAAAAAAATCCAATAATTTTTCTTCTTCTTCTTCTTTTTTCTTTTTTTCGGAGCTGGGGACCAAACCCAGGGCCTTGCCTAGCAAGCACTCTACCACTGCGCTAAATCCCCAACCCCCAATAATTTTTTTTTAAAAAGTAATTTATAGTAGTAAATAATTCATGATTAAGAAACCTTCTGTGGGGGGTTGGGGATTTAGCTCAGTGGTAGAGCGCTTGCCTAGGAAGCGCAAGGCCCTGGGTTCAGTCCCCAGCTCAGGAAAAAAAAAAAGAAAAAGAAAAAAAAAAAAGAAAAAAAAAAAAAAAAAAGAAACCTTCTGTGGATAATAAATATGGATTAGGTATAGTCTAAGTGTTAAAAAAACATTAATTAATATTAGCCATTAAAATTTAAGACCCCAGTGAAAATTCATTTTATACCTAATTTAACAGCAAATATATTTGACCCAATACATACTACATTAATATAAAAACTAGCAGGGAAATAAGACAGAAGCTTTAAATGATTTATTTGTTCCCCTTAAATCTGGGGTTGAAAAGATAGCTCAGTGAATAAGAGAACTAGTTGCTCTTCCAGAAGATCTGAGATTAATACTCAGAAATCAAATGGAGGTTCAAAACCGTCTGCAACTATAGCTCCAGAGGATCCAACATGCAGAGAAAAAAATACCCATATCCATATAATAAATAAATTTTTAAAATTGAGATCTAAGATAAAAATCTAACTTAATATATTAACTGAAATAAGACAATGAATCAAAACTTAATTCAACTAGGTATGGTGAAAGAACATTTTTTTAATCTTAGTTTTCAGAAGGCAGCGCTAAGTCTAGCTCTATAAATTTGAGGTCAGCCAAGGCTACACAGTGAGATCCTGTTTCCAAAAAAAAAATAAATAAATAAATAATAGTTAATCCCTAATAATAAAATCCAGTGCTTACCTAATTCAATACATGTTATTCCAAGAGACCATACATCAACTTTGCCATCATATTGTCCTTCATCCATGGCTAAAATTACTTCTGGGGCCATCCTAAAACATACAATAAATATTCAGTCAGCTAAAAGTGAGAATTTAAGTTCCATCAACATAAACAACATTGATTTGAACCCCAGTCAATATTTATTAACAAAAATTTTTAGTAAGGAACAAATCAGAAGTAAGGTATGTATCAGTGCTCGGAAAACACATTCTCACCATCTTTCACGATCATGTAGCAGCATTCCAAAGGGAGCATCCCAGAGTGGGGTTATATTACAAAATGTTAATACTAGCTCTAAATACTGACTTTTACCGTGGGCAACAAACACTGCCAGATTTTTTTTTTTTTTACCTGAAATGCAAAGGAAGGCACAAGGTCTATCCATAAAATTGAATCCTGACCCTTTAATGTTTCTTTCAGAAAATGAATAGTCACAAAATTACTCTCTAGTATGTTTTTGTTAGGATGCTTTTGAGACTGTACATTCCAGAGCAATGTTACCACTGTAAGAAGTCTTTCCTTCATAAAATATGGGAGATTTCAAACACGGATAAGGAAAAGGATGCAGTGGACCAAAGGTATTATTTTCAGAATATAACAAGATGGCATAAACCTTATCTAAAATATTTCCTACAAATTATCATTTCCAGATACATATAGAATTATTCCTAGACCAGAGCAGACAATAGCTAGAATTCAATAAAAGTAACTGGGGTAGAGAGAAATGAGATTATGGAGGACAGAACTAACCCTGTGTTGAGGTGACCGGGTAACCGGGAAGAAAGATCTCATCATACTTCTACTTTTACTTACATCTGAAATTCACAAGCAGAAACTGAAAACAGCAAAATTCCTCCAATTCAACTACCCTTCTATGTACTGACGGACAAAGTAAATGTGTTTTCATAAAACAGAAGGAGAGGGATGCCTGTTGTTTTAAATCAATAGGAAGTTTACAGCCAGTCAGAGCAGCATGAGGAATCATTCCCAGAAAGGAGCGGTGCTGCAGCAGCGGATATGACAAAGCAGTGATGGGCACTTGCTGCTCTGCTCTTCTAGAGGACCTCAGTCGGGTTCCTAACACCCAGATCAGAAGGCTCATCTCTCTAACACCTGCAATTCCAGCTCCATAGATTTGATGCCCTTATCTGGTCTACAAGGTCAGTTGAATACATGTGGCTTACATTCACAAAGACACAAATTTCAAAGTTTATTTTAAAAAGTAAATTTAAAGAAAATGTATTAATGTTTATATGGCATGTCTATTTCCTCTATTTGAATATGAGCAATGTTTCACTCCTATACCTAATACACAATACACAGAACAAAAAGAAAATAAATTTGGAAAGTATAAAAAGAATGAAAACGGAAAAGAAAAAGAAAGCAGTTTCAAGGGCAAACTTACAAATCTATACTTAAAATTAACAAAGTGAAAGGTATCCAAAATGATAGTATATTTTCAGGAAAATAACACCTTAGAAAGTATAATCACCATCAATACCAGAAAAGACTATTCTTACCAATATGGTGTTCCCACAAAAGAATTGGCAGGGGAGGCCATGGAAGCAGATCCAAAGTCAGCAAGTTTCACTTGGCCTGGTTCTGTCAGAAGGATATTTCCTGCTTTGATATCTCTGGTTTAAGGGACACAGAAAATTACTCAATTATCCTTCATTAGATTGTGTTTACAAATGATTTAAAAAAATATATTACAAGAAAAATAAAAGTAATCAAGTATGACATCATGATAATAAAATTAGACAACAAAAATAGAATTGCAGTATAAATATGCTAACAATAGAATAGTTAACAAAGCAATAAAAAAACCCAGCCAACTCTATTACACTGCTTATCTTTGAGCTTGTTTATGACTATGGAAATGGCTTCAAGTTCAGAAGATTTCTGTTTCCCCTTTAACATTTTTCTTTAGAAAAATAGTAAAGAATCTTATCTTCCAAACTAGGTTTATAACGAAAAATGATTCCGTTTCTCAAATTTTCAGTTTGAGATTAAACATGAAAACTGAAGCACATGGATAATATACTATCAATGGTCCCAAGTTCACATTCAAATTTACTTTTCTGAAACAGCAAATACCCTATCCAAACTAAGCTAAGCTATATGGACATTTACACAACGGGAATATATGTTCCGTGAGTGCTAGAATACCTACTTGAATTGTTATATATTTTAAATGTAGGAGTGCTCTGTCTGCATATATATGTGCAGGCCAGAAGAGGGCATCCAATCTCTTTATAGATAGTTGTGAGCTACCATGTGGTTGCTGGGAATTGATCTTGGGACCTCTGTAAGAGCAACCAGTGTTTTTAACTACTGGGCCATCTCATCAGCTCTCCTTTTTACTTTATAAAACTTAAGAGACAAAAAGCATTTACAAGACTTATGGACTCTTATACGTGTAATACTGAGTATAATACACTTTTATTTGTCTTTATAAATGATAAAGTACTTTCTCCCTGTGATTGTGTGTCTCTCTGTGTGGTGCTAGGCCTTATGCATACGAGGTACTTTGGAGATAAGAAAACACATTCTGATTCCAATTCAGCCATTCCCTCACTTGCTACTATAAGGATGTCTCTTGGATTTCACTTACCCTCATCTAAAAATAATGACAATCTATTAACTAAAAATGACTGCCTAGCTTAATATTTACTGCCTGGATCACATACACCATTTTTTAAATGGTAGTATATTTGTGAAACAGACAAAACTAACACTGGATTATACAATGTCTTGACTCTAATGTTATATAATTGTATCAAGGATGATTAGGGGTTTATGTTCAGAATTAAAAGGGTTTTGGTCCAGGTCATGGAATCAATGAAACAAATGTGCCATTATCAGTTATAAAGAAAAAAAGATCCATTAAATTCAAGCTCTAATCTATTTGGCTTTGCAATCTTAAAGGAATTATAGTTACAAGTTAGAGCATCAATTTTACAAGAAGACAGACTTCATGATCCTGAATATCCCTTCCAGTTTGCAAATTAGGTAATTCTTCAGTTAAGTTCCATAAAATACATATGCTTTAGGAAATATAGCTACACATAGGCAAAAGTAACAATTATTGTAAACAGATCAAGGGTATACTGCATTCTTTTTTTTTAAAAGATTTATTTATTTATTTACTTACTTACTTTACTTTAAGTTAGTACACTGTAGCTGTCCTCAGACACACCAGAAGGGGTCATCAGATCTCATTACAGATGGTTGTGAGCCACCCTGTGGTTGCTGGGAATTGAACTCAGGACCTCTGGAAGAGCAACCAGTGCTCTTAACCACTGAGCTATCTCTCCAGCCCTGCATTCTTTCTAATATGTGAACGGTCTAAACAGTGTAAGATTATATAATTCTATTTGGCTAAAGTAAACAAAAATATCAAGAGACATTCAACTCTGTAAAAGTGGTAAATTCAACAATCCATTTGTTTGTCAATGTATAATAACTTTTGAATCACTTACCTATGGATCATGGTATGAGAATGTAAATAAGCTAATCCCTGGAGAGCACCATGTGTAATTGCTGCTATTTCCACTTCTTGTAATGGCTTTTTATGAACTGAAAGTAGAAATTTATTAAAAATAATCATAGAGAATAATTTTGTTTCAAAAATATACAGAGATGTGTTAGTGGGTAAATTTTAAGCTTCAGGACAAGAGTTGAATGGCCAGAACTACTGGAATGAGAGAACCAAGTCCTTTAAGTTGTCCTCTGGCTTCTACACATGCATTGTGGTATACATGTACATATATGCACATAGCTATTCACTGAGCTATCTCCCCAGCCCATACAAGAGTTAACTTTTAAAAAGCAGACACTTAGCAAGAGACAATTTCCACAGTGATAAAATAAAGCCACTAAACTTTGTAACTAGTATACATTAATGACAAGTGTTAACATGTACTCATCAGCCAAATGTTCCTCTAAGCTTAACAATATTGTACAATTAACTTAATGACTGTAAAAGAAATAACAAGATAGCCCCCATTTATTTTTAGTTTTTATTAATAGAACAGATCCAACTGAATGACAAAGAAGTCAGAAAAATGCATATAAAGGTTCAATGAGAGAAAATTTGTCTATTTTTTAAGTGTACCAAATTCCATGTGAAGAAAATGGAAAAAGTTAGGGATTTTCTACTTTCTGCAAAATTTTAAATTTAGTTAGTATTAATATTGGTGAAGTAAACGCTATCTGAATTATCACCTTCTAGTACTTTAATAAACAACAGCTAGAGCCAAAGCTGATGGCACATATTTTAGTCATCTCAGGCAGGATAGAGAAGCAGGTGTTCTGTGTGCTCAAGGCCAGCCGAGTTTACAGAGTGAGTTTCAGGGCATCCAAAGTAATATAGAGAGACCCTGTCTCAAAATTTATTTTTGTCTGTCTGTCTGTCTGTCTACCTAATCTATCTAGCTATTTATTTAACTATTAGTTTTTGTTTTTCGTTGTTTGTTTTGAGAAAGGGTTTCTCTGTGTAGCCCTAGAACCCTGTCTCAAATTTTATTTTTATTTAGTTATTTACTTATTTATCTTTGGATTTTCTGAGTCAGGGTTTCTGTACAGCCCTGGCTGTACTGGAATTTTCTCTGTAGAACAGGTTGGCCTCAAACTCAAGAGATCTGCCTCTACCTCCCACGTGTTGGGATTAAAGGTACTTGCCACCACAGCCTGGCTTCAAAGTAAAACATATTAACAATATTATGAAAATGTTGTTTTCAAATATTGTTAATATTACATTATATTGTTATAATGTTAAATACTGTTAATACTTTATAATTAAGAGTAGCTTACCTTCTAGTAAATCCGAAGCAGATCCTAAACAATATTCCATTACAAGCTGCATAGAAAGAAAAATTATAAATACATTAAAATATTTTCTAAAGACTTATACCTTAGAGAAACGTATGAGGTCAAGAAGACACTCTCAGTCTAAAGAAAAACAAACCTAAGTTATCATCTACTTTTTACAGTAGGTTGTATATTGAGTAATTTGTCAAACATATAAAATTAAGAGAATGAAGCATGAGGACACATGCCAATAATCCCAGTACTTAGAATGCCAAGGCAGAAAATCTAAGGCCAGCATGGACTACACTCAGTGAGTTCTAGGACAGGCTAGGGTACAGAGAAAATCATCTCTGAAAGCTATCTAAAAAAAAATTAAGCCAATGATATTTGTCTTTTAATAATGTTAACATGAAATCAATTATACAAGCTGTATATTATATATATACTTTTCTATATAAATACATCTATAATTAATCTAATTCTTATAATACAAGTCACAATTCTCTCCTTTCTAGCCAAGAAATCCTGTATTCTGAAATTTCAACAGGATGTATCAAAACTTCACCAGGATCTTTGTACTTACATATACTAACATACATCTATATCAAAAAGATATGTTCACTTCCATTCTTAAATAATGGCACTAATACTCTTAAGATGTTCAGTTGGTATTTCTGAAAGTAGGAATGAACTCTGGAGAAAAGTCTTGAGTATTTCTTTTATATGTTAAGAGTTGGGGGGGTTGGGGATTTAGCTCAGTGGTAGGCGCTTGCCTGGGGCATAAAGGCCCTGGAGTTCGGTCCCCAGCTCGAAAAAAAGAGAAAAAAAAAAAAAAAAAGTTGGGAATACTGTTCTTTCCGGGATGAACAACTAACATTTCAAGTGTATGTGCATGTCTTCATATAACTAGTCTGAGACATTGTGAGTTAAGTTATGCTAAACCAAAAACAACTAAGTTACACCAAGAAGAGAATAAATACCAACCCATGCTGTGTGTTCACGTAAATAGCAGCCTTTGTATTCTATACTGTTGGGATGTTTTATTCTTTGTAGAAACTTGACTTCCTTAATAATATCCTGCCATTTCTATGTGGGAGAAAAAAAGGAACAGGAGGAAGAATTATGAACAGGTGATCACAATACATAAGAAAAAACTAATTACTACAAAAAATGATTAGAACATACAATTTATGATCTATACATGAAATGCCAAAATAAAGTTTAAATGAATTGTACTCAGCTCACTACTTAATTATATAAGATACAAAAATATTTAAGGACAAATTTCAGTTTAATAATAGACATAATAAATGTGTCCTACTAAGTCTTATAACCAAAGGCTCTCTGAAATTAAAAGCACTTGTTGCTCTTACAGACACCTGAGTTCAAATATTAGTACACTCAAGGCAGCTATAACTGTTTATAACTGAGGGGATCTACCCTTTTCTGCCTCCAAAGGCACCAACCAGGTACACACGAAGTACACATACAAATATACAGGCGAACACTCGTGTACATAAAGGTAAAATCTTAAATCATAGCAAGCACACTGATAATGATATAACACATGGGGATTCTTTCCCTGAGAAGTCCAACGTTACTATTTTCTTTAAATATGATTATTTTAAAATTAATTAAAATTAATTTTATTAATTCCTTGAACGTTTCATATAATGTACTTTGATTATATTTATCCCCCTACCCTAACATCTCCCACATTTACCCTACCTCCCTAACCACCCAATTCTGTGTTCCTTCCCTTTCTTGCTTTAAAACCCATCCATCTGGGCAGTAGTGACACAGGCCTTTAATATCAGTACTAGTAGAGAAGCAAGTTCAGATGAACTCTGAGTTCAAGGCCAAAGGCCAGCCTAGTCTAAAAAGTAAATTCCAAGACAGCCAGGGCTACACAGAAAAATTCTGTCTCTAAAACAAGCAAGCAAGCAAACAACAACAAAAAGACAACAACAACAAAAAACCCTCATCCAGTCCAGCTTGTGCTGCAAAAATATTTTTGGGTATGGGACCTGCCCTACTGAGAAGGGACCTACAAGGAACCACATACTTAAAGAAAACTGACATTCTTTCCTCCAGCAGCAATCAATTGTTCCCTGCCCCATTTGGCCTCTTTGGGCAACGGGCAAATACATGTAGCACAGACTTACATGCAACAAAATACTCGTACACATAAAATAAAGTGCTAATGGAATAATTATGTATAAAAGGTCACAGAAAAAAAGAAATATAACATTTTCCTGACATACTCTGCTAAGATCCCTCCCGCACAAGTATCACGAAATACAGGTATTTAGTCCATATCCTTAACAAAACTTCTCTTTTGTGTGAATGTGTAAGATGCACACGTCCATGTGTGAATGCAGGCACATACACGCCATGGTGTATGTGTCAGTAGAATGTTTTGGGAGACAGGGACTTTTCTTTGTTGTTCTTTGCTGTTATGCCAGAATTCTGGGGATTCTGTCTCCACCTCCCATCTAATCATAGGAGCACAGAGATTAGAGATTGGTACCTAACTTTTATGTGGGTCCAGGGGACTCAAATTCAGATCTTCACACTTAGGTAGAAAGTATTTCACACACTGAAAAACCTTTCCAGGCCCTAAACATAATTGCTCATTTTAAATTTTTTTAAGCTTTACTACTGGTGGGCTATAGTTTATAATTAAGAGCAGAAAAAGTATAACAGAGATATTAATAATTATTTTATACTAGGTTTAAAACATGTATCTTTGATATTAGCATGCTTTTAATCAAGCACTGCAAAATACGTTGTCTTCTACTGAGGTATATAATAATACATTTAAAATGGCAAGATTCAGAAAATCTTATGAGCTTTAAACTTTATGAGCTTTAATACTCTATGGGGCAAACAAAGTCTTAAAATTTGGATTTCCCTGTGTAAAGAAAACTCATGAAAGACAGTAACACTAGATCCTAAAGATAATGGAATAATGAAATACTAGTTCAACAGACTTCAACAATTACAAAATTCATCAATCCATTAGGTCTAAATTATTTTAATACAGTAGTAAATAAAATTACACTTCAAAGAAATGTCACTTTTTAGATATCAAAATGATGAAATGATACAGTATTACCATACCCTTGGTGTAATAATCACCAACCTAAGATTTACCACAAAACATATCAAAAATAGGAAACAAATTCGCCAAGTCCAATTCTGGGCATAATACCAAAAGAAATTAGAGCAGACTATAAGGAATATCTGTGCACTCATATTGATAGCAGCATTATTGACAATAGCCAAAAGATTAAAAGAACCCAAGTCCATTTGTGGGAGGTTTGAATTTAAATGGAAAGTGTGAGCATATGTAGAGATAGATGTAACATATATAAACACAAAGAAATATTTCTCAGTCTCTTAAAGGGGACAAGAACGTAGTCGCATGTTCTACTGTGTATGAACAATGAGAATATTGCGTGGTACTCTAGTAACAAATACTGAGTGAGTCTACTTCCAGGTATATTTAATCTGCAGTCCTACAGGCTTCATTGGCGACACATAGCTGAAGATAGGCATGAAATGCAGTCTAATAGAAAACTTTAAAGTTAATTAAAAAACTGTTTTTGCAAAATTTCTAATAGTATAGAATAGAGTTCATTCAGGACATGGGGAGGGCTTGGGGAGGGGGGCAGTAGAGGCTGGCCATGAGTACAAGGAGAGAGAAGAATGGGGAGTGGGGAAAGAAGGGGAGCAAGAACAAGAGCAGAGAGCAAAAGGGCAAGAATTTTTCTCCAATTTTTAAAACCTCAGTTGCACAGTTCTCCAGCGTGAACTTGTAGATGTCAACAATGTGTCACAGTGTCAAAGGCTGCACATGCTTAAATGTATATCCAGTAGACCACTTAATGATAAACAGTACAGCTGTAGATGCTAGGGCTGGGTGTTAGAGAAAAAAATTACTGTTGTTTTGGTGGTACTGGGGACTGACCCCACAGCATTGTTAAGTGAATAAATATCAACTATGTTACCACTAAAGTCAAATCACCATTCCATACCATGAGTGTACTTCCACTGTCTCAAGATGAGAAGAACACTTGAGATGGGTGATGGTAATGGTTATACAACACGCGAGTACTTACATTACTAAGCCATCTACTTAAAGATGGATTAAGATAGCAAATTTTCTTATAAGTATTTTAAACACAACTAAAAAACTGTGTTTAAAATTAAAGACTCTCAGAATCCTAGATTTCAAAAGTAGATTTTATGACTTCATAGTTATACAGACCAAACATAATCTAGAAAAAAAGATATTGGAACTAAAGCGTCTAGTTCTCCTTTTGCTTTTTACGATTATTTCAAATGTATTACCTTTGGATAAAATTTAAAACAGACATGAACCATTTTCTAAGTTACTTTAAAAGGCTATGTCCTTATTAATTTACTATTACATACATCTTAATTTACTTGAGTATCTAGAAACCAAAATAAATATAATTTATTAAACCACAATGTAAAACACTAGAAGCAGAAGGTATGTCACTTATCTTCTGCTTGTGGCTCTAACGAATAACTAAAGGGGCCTCACTCATTTGTAAAAATATTCACTGATGTCTATATGGGTAGAAATCAGGAAATTTAAGTCAGGAGAAACAAAGAGGCTATAAAGAAGAGGGTGAGCGAGCTGGAGAGATGGCTCAGTGGTTAAGAGCACTGATGCTCTTCCAGAAGTCCTGAGTTCAATCCTTAGCAACCACATGGTGGCTCACAACCATCTGTAGTGGGATCCAATGCCCTCTTCTGGTGTGTCAGAAGATAGCTACAGTGTACTCACATACATAAAATAAATACATCTTTCAAAAAAAAAAAAAAAAAAAAAAAAAGGTGAGGAATCGGAAGTAGAAAGATAGAAAGATACAAATGGACTGGAAGGGTAAAAACCAACCACAGAAGATGAGAGGAGGAGAGGAACAAACCACAACTATGTATGCATCAAACTAGCATTTAAAAAACCTGGAATTTAGTATGGCAATTGAAAAGATTTTTTAAAAAAATGAGTGAATAAATGGGGGAAAATCCATTGGTACATTTAGGATTTTTATGCTTTAATACATAATATATCTATTTTAAATTGCCTTACTTTTCTCCCTTATTAAAAATAGTAGGTTTTGCCCAACAATGTTTATGCACACCTTTAATCCTAGCACTTGGGATGCAGAGGCAGATTGATCTCTCTGAATTGAGTTTGAGGTCATCCTGGTCTACAGAGCAAGTTCCAGGATAGCCAAGGCCACACACAAAGAAGCCCTTTATCAATAAACAACAACAAAAAACCCAACAAGTATGTTTTCCTAACATGCTACAAATATGTACATAATTAACCTACCTCAGTAGACTGCTTTCCACTATAAGACATTTTCTTGATGGCCACCACTTCATTAGTACGCACATCTCGTGCCTTAAAAGGAAAAACAAAACAAACAAACAAAAGAACCATTATAAAACAGAAACCAACAGATTGAATCTGAGACATTACTTCTTTAAAAATAAAGGTACTTATAACTAATTCAAAAAAGATCAAAATTACTTTTAGTGGCAAAAGAAATAGGGAAGATATGAATCAAAAGGAATTAAACAGGAGTCTAAAGATCTAATACCAGCTCAGAACTACAGTTAATAAAAAATTGTTATTAGAAACTTTTGTTAAGTAACTGTCAGCTGCTCTTGTCACATACAAAAGAGCTTGGGGTTGGAGTTCAGTTCCCAGTACTCACAACATTAAGTGGCACACAACCACTTGTAACTACAGTTCCAGGAATCTAATGCAATTTTCTAGCCTCTGCAGACATCTAGCTTCTAAAGCTGTCTCTAGTGTACATGCATGTTCTCTCTCTCTCTCTCTCTCTCTCTCTCTCTCTCTCTCTCTCTCTCTCTTATACACACCACATTTAGCAAATATTTTTACAAAGATAAAGTCTCTACTTTAAAAATCAAAATAAAAACAAAAAGTGGGCTTGATAGGTAGCACAATGGTAAAGACTGCTGACTGCTCTTGCAGAGGAACCAAGTTCAATTCCCAGCAACTATAATGGCAGCTAACAACGACCTGTAACTCCAGTTCTGAGATCCATACTTCTGGCCTCCACAGGTACTGAGCACATACATGGCATACATAAATGAATGAGGCAACACACCCATACTCAGAAAATAAAAATGAATAAACAGCAAGGTGCACTGCTCCTGGAGTAGTTCTATGGTCTTTACACATAAAGATGCACCTCAATACACATGTGGAGGGAACAGGCATGAGGAGTAGGCTATTTTTTGGAATATAAAAGGGAGGAAAGCCAGGTGGTGATGGTGACTGCAGTGGTGGTAGCATATGCCTTTAATACCAACAATTAAGCAGAGGCACATAGATCACTGAGTTCAAGGCCAGCTTGGTCTACACAAGTTCTAGGATACCAAGAGTTACACACACACACACACACACACACACACACACACACACACCTGTCTTAGGGGGACAAAAAGGAAGAAAAGCTGTCTCCTAAGAATGCAATATGACCCTACAACTAAAACCTATTAAAGTTATACACCAATTTAATTTATAAATATAAGCAGAAAGACTAAAAACAAACTAAATTTTATAGCACATGGTGATGTAGATATGGCTCAGTGGGTAAGTCATTTGCCAACAAGCATGGTAACCTGGACTCAATCCCTGATACCCATATCGTGGAAAGAGAAAACAGACTTCTACAAGCTGTCCTCTGACTTCCAAGGCCCTTCCTCAACAAAGTATATAAATGTAAAAAAGTATTTCTTAGCCTGAATTTTAGATAGACAGATAGATGGATGGGTGGGTGGGTGTCATGAAAGGAATTCAGAATAAAATATAAATGCAAAACTTGATACTAGGAAAACATTTCATAATTTTATCTTAGTTGTTTGGAGACCAAGTTTCTCTATGTAGCCTTGGCTATAGTTTGCTATGTGACGCTATGTAGACTAAGCTAGTCTCAAACTTAGAGATCTGCTTGCCTCTGCTTCCTAAGTGCTGGGATCAAAGGTGAGTGCTAACACATATAAGCTTAAAGGCTGAAGTTTAGGAAAGACTACTTCCAAATCCATACTACAAGGAAAGCCAATACTTACAAAACCAAAATTAGAAAAGTAAGTCTTCAGGGCTTCTATAAGGCTTGGAGTTTATTTTTGTTGTTTTATTTTCATTTTTTAACAGTCTTTAAAAATATATATGCCAGGCTGGAAAAGAGCTCTCTCACAAAAAAACTGGTTTGGTTCCCAGCACCGACATCAGAAGGCTTACAAGCAAGCAAAATTCCAGTTTCACAGACTCTGATGACCTTTTCTGGCTTACATGGATGGACACTTGGATGCACATTATACACAAGAACTCATGAAGGCACAAATGTGCACACATGCACCCACGTGCGCACACAAACACTTAAAAAAAACCCAATAAATTACTATTTAAAATCTTATCAACTGAATTAAGAAGCTATGTCGATGTTGCTAAAAAATCTACAGTAAGAACAAGATTTCTATTTGTAAAATTACAGTAAAATGTGTGTCAGTTTTGCTGCCACACCTCAAAAGACAAAAAATTGTGGCTAGAGAACATGGGAAGTATTTTAGCTAAGACATTAAATTATAAGGTTCAACATTAGCTTCCGTTTCAAGTATGAGAAGTGGGAGTCTAGAATGGATACAGATGAAAACAATATAGCTAAGTTTTTTGGGTTTTTTTTTTTTTCTTTTCTTTTTTTCCGAGCTGGGGACTGAACCCAGGGCCTAGCAAGTGCTCTACCACTGAGCTAAATCCCCAACCCCATATAGCTAAGTTTTAAATTATGTCTTTTCCTTCAGACAGTTCAATAACTTTAGTCTATAAAAGGAACTGGTAATAGAGACAAGGGAGAGGGGACAAAATATACAAACAATTAATGTGTTCAAGCACAGGAGCCATACACAAAGAAGGAAAATTCAAAAGAATGGCCATATGGTTGACCTTAAAATAGCATTCTGTATTACAGAGTGAGGGTCCTGAAGCTTTCTGAGGGTGATCTGAGCAAGCAGGCTACGGAACAGTAAGGAGACTACAGTAAGGCAGCAAACCAGGACTGTCCTATTAAACTGACAGTTTTTCGAGGAAGATTGCATTTCAGAGTTATTCAGTGTCTGAAGAATAACTAATACAAATCTTGCCGAAAGATATATTCACGGTGGTATATTTTTATTTCCCTAAGCTCTTATCTTGGTAAAATATTTGGAATTTTGTACTTCGTTGCAAACAAGCTACACTGATGGGATGATGAAAGAGCTTATTAATAGTGAACCTCTTTCAACCACACCTGAGGTGTTTTGAGAAAAGTAACCTAGATAATAACAGGATTGGAGTTAAGGATGGTTCTCAGGGAAACCAGTCCCAGGCCAGAGAATTGGAATTAGCATTATGCACCCAACTCTCACCTTAAAAGAAATGATAGTAGCTGAAGGTTAAAAGAAATGATAGTAGCTGAAGGTTAACTTAATCATCAATAGCTCATAATTTTTTTTTTCCCGGAGCTGGGGACCGAACCCAGAGCCTTGCGCTTGCTAGGCAAGCGAATAGCTCATAATTTAAAATTACCTTATGTAATAAAGGACTAGGAATCTGTGAGGAAGATGAGAACACCACTATTTGACCAAGAAACTGAAGAAGAAACATACCATACCTCCATATAGACAGAAAAGCTCCTGTACCAAGCAGGATTCTAGACCTCATCCTAGGGATCTTTTGACCATATTATTTAAAATAAAATCTTTAATGATTTAATTTAAATCTCTAATGATTTAAAATTTTAATTACACCCAAGGAAAGGGTTGGAGAATCTCAATTCCATAGTTAGTGGAAATAAACCTGGAGCTTTCAATTGGCAACTCAAAGTGGATGGCATTTTTTATAGGCTTGGGCCTAGATGGCAGTATCCTTAGGTAGTTTTGAAATGGAATTGAATTATAGGACATCCAACTGATGTCAGCTGCAAAAAGCCATTGCCTGCATAATGCATAGTTGACATAGTGTAAAAAGCAGTGAAAGAACAGATTTGTTTTGTAACTCAGCAAGTTTCCTGTCTCTTTACCATTTTTTACGCCAACATCACTGACATCAAGTGTTTTAACTCACAAAATAAACTGCTCCAAAGCTCCCATGGCCGATTTCTCTGAGATCTGTGAAGAGTTTTTCCGGATCTTCTTTGAAGAAGAGCTCTGCGATTTCAGGGTCCTTTAGACTGCCTGCTCTGTTAGTTGATGGCATCCTGCTGAGCAGTCAGCTGTCTGATTCTAATTTTATACTGCTATCCCAAAGCTTGGTTCATCTGTATGAATGAAGCCACACTGGCATAAACTAGGAAAATAAGAGGAAAAAGAAAAAAGAAAATTTAAGAGTTGCTCAGAATAATTAAAAGATCATCCACAGTCATTATCTAGAAAATTGTATCAGGTCTAGAATGTTAAAAAAAAATAGTATAGGCACTTTAAAAGCAAAGCCTTCTATAATACAGTTCATTTAAATTTTAGCTGCACCTTTTAAAACTTGGGAGGCTTTCTACTGCTTAAATTACCCAAATGTGACAAAGTGAGCAGAAGAGACAGCTAACAGACTATTAGAAGAGTATGTGATAACCCATCAGATGTGGTAGCATACACCTTTAATCCTGACACTTAGGAAGCAGTGGCAGGTAGATCTCTTGGTGTTCCAGGTTGGCCATGGCTATTACTGAGACATCTTTCTTTTAAACAATTTATCTTTATTTTGTAAGTACTGGTGTTTTGTCTACATGTTTATATGTGTGAGGATGTCTGGATACCCTGGAACTGGAGTTAAAGTTGCAAAGCTGCCCTGTGGGTGCTGGGAACTAAACACAGGTCCTTTGGGAAAACAGACAGTGCCCTTAACTACTGAGCCATCTCTCCAGCCCCATGAGGTGTATTCTTAATAAAGAAAATAAATTTCTGGAAAGATTGCTCATTAGTTAAGTACATGTACTGCTACTGATTCCTAGCACCCATATTGGACAACTTATAACTGCCTTAATTTTATCTTTGGAGACCCGATATCCTCTTCCGGTTTGTGCATGCACACAGTTACACACACACATCCACCACCCGACACATATGTACACATAATTTAAAAAGTAACAAAATAAAATTTAACACCCTCCCACACATACACACACAATCACAACAACCCACAATGTATTGGGAAGGTATTTTTTTACAACAGGAATTTCTTTTATTATTGATGTCCATGTATAAGAAAATACACACAAAAAAATACATGGCTCAGGTAAAGAAGGGTTTGCTCCTCAAGTCTGATGATCAAAAGTTCAATCCTAGGAACCTAGAAAAAAGTTCATATAAAGCTTCTAGATGTTACAAAGAAAGCAACTCCCAAAGATTGTCCTCTGACCCTCATGTGTCACAAGTACATTTACACAGATTCACTGGTCTTTTCTTATCTGTCTCTACCTTCTACCCAGACACACACAGACAAAATTAGAAACATGCAAAAAGAAAGTCTAAATTTAACAGACAATGGTTATCATAGAAATTAATCTGATTAATACAATAAAATATGGCTGTTATCTGAATCCTTCCATATGTAGACTTAGAAAGAACCAGTAAATTATTTGATGGTTCTGCTACCAATTCCTTTAAATCAGTTTAATGCTTAAAAATGGAGTTCATAACTGAGAAGCATAAGGACCTGGGTTCTGGAATAAAACTGGCTAGATATAAATTCCATCACTATTCATAAACTTTGAGTTCATAAACTGTATCCTTTGCTTAATAACTACTTTATATAAAGTACTTTCAAGTGTTAAGTGAGTTACCATATAAAAGCTCAGATTTCTACTATACCTTAGTAAGTAAGCACTGTAACAAGTCAGGTATTTTCTTTTAAATCACTTAATTTCAGGAATCAAAAATAATCTTTTAGAATGTTTTTCATTAAACTTCTAAGGAGGAAGAGTCACATCCAATTCTTCCTATGCTCTTTATATGACTTCTAAGCCTATCTAATTATAGTGAAGTAAGAGAACAAATTAAAAGTTTTACTTTTTAAATTTTATCTGTATATATAATTTGTATGGTGTATGTATGTGCACCAAATGCATGCTTGATGTCTAATGAGGTCAAAAGAGAATCAGGGGGTTGGGGATTTGGCTCAGTGGTAGAGCGCTTGCCTAGCAAGTGCAAGGCCCTGGGTTCAGTCCCCAGCTCCAAAAAAAAAAAAGAGAATCAGAACTGTGGATGATTATGAGACATCATACTGGAAATCAAACCTGAATCCTCTGGAAAAGCAATAAATACTCTAAAACATTGAGCCATCTCTCTAGCCCCAAACAAACCAATTTTAATTCTTGCCAGAAAACTTCTTTTCAAGTACATAAAACATACCCTTTGTATCTCACTGTAACAACACCACACTGCGATATATAGTTATACCTATATATATTTAATATGAAGTCTTTCTTTTCCTACTTTTTCTTTTTATGTTTTATTTTCTTAAAGGCATGATCCTGCTATATGACCCAGGCATCGCAAACTCATAGTGATCTTCCTGACTCAGTCTTCTCATAGTGGGATTATATACAAGTACCATTGTAATCAACTACAGTCCTAAAATACACCCAAAGTCAGATGTAGAACATATGTCTAAGATTTCAGCACTCAGATGAAGACAAGAAGATAACAAATTCAAGTCCAATCCCAGTTACACAGCAAGTCTGAGGCCACTAACACCAAACCACACATATAATCCTTATTTTTTTAAGACGGGGTTTAACTGTATATGCTATGTAGAGCAGATTTGGCCTCGATCTCAGAGAATGGTTGCACCTCCCAAACACTGGGATTACAATCTTCTCTAAGAACCTGAAGAGATGGTTCAGTGATCAGGAGTGCATACTACTCTAGTAGAGGACCTTAGCTCATTTCTAACATCAACATCAGGAAGCTCACAAACACCGTAACTCCGGTTCCAGAGTATCTGACACCCTCTTCTGGCCTTAATGGGCTCCTGCACACATATGGTGCACATATGCTCACACATAAACATACATATAAATATTTTCCTTTTTTTTTTTTTTTCGGAGCTGGGGACCGAACCCAGGGCCTTGCCCTTGCTAGGCAAGTGGTCTACCACTGAGCTAAATCCCCAACCCCACATATAAATATTTTAAAAAATATAACTTACTTTAAAATCTCAATATGAGTTTTTGTAATTAAATAACATCTGCATTTCCCTAAGGCACTCAGGTAATTAACAAGATAAGGTAAAAGAAAGAGAATCACAAGATAATCAGAACACATTCAGTATTTCTTGACAATGTTTGAGTCAACAGTGATTATGTCACAGCATTTCCTTTATGAATCTCTCATTTTTTATAAAAGGACATTATCTGCCCCAAGCAACTGACTTACTATTATAAGGCCCTATCAGTAGAAATTCAGACCTAAAAACACCAAATCTGGAAGAAAAAAAAAATGGATTCTTTAAACACAAAAATGGCAGAGACTGCCTACCTACTCTATCTTTTCTTCAACATATGGAGGTACAAAGAAGCATGCATGTTACTATAACAATAACTACAATATTAAACACAACCAAGAAAGGTCATCAACAGGATGAACAAATATGTGACTCACACGTAACCTATAAAGTAACTGATTTGACGACTAGTTTGATATCATAAACATGTTTATTAATATTTTAGAGATTAAATATCTTTTCTCAAAAAAATTGTAAGACCAATTAAGGTTGAGAAATAAACTATAGATTCTTTGAACCATCTGCCTAGTATTTCATATAGAAATGAAGGACAAAGACAAAAAACAAAGATATTATTCAAAGTATCACTGGGTTCAGAAATGGCATTGCTTGTCTGAAGTACCAACACTTGAGCAAGAAAATTATACACCAGAGGCCAACTTACAGCAAACTCCTGTCAAAACACATATACAGAATCACTAAGTTCTTGGAAACAAGGGAAAGTATAGTAGTATTTTTAAAACTTTAATTTGGTGTATTGATACAGATAAAAATATTATTTTGTTAAAAAACAAGGCACCACAGTAAAATAGTAATCATTATATAAAAGTAAAAACTATATCTCCATACATAGATGATCTATGGAAGGAAACAACAGAAACAGTATTTGTAATCAAGGAATCCTTTCTTTATTTCAAACATTTATCCTACAAATGTATGTACTACTTCTATTTTAAGTTTTACTTACTATTAATGTATGTGAGAAATGTGTGTGAGGGTAGGCAGACAGGCAGTGCTACAGACCTAGTATAGAAGTCAGGGACAACTTCAAGGGTCAATTTTCATACTGGGCACCAAAAATGAAAGTTGTCAGGGTTGCATGGCAAACATCTTTAGTCACTGTGCCATCTTACTACTTTCTTATCTTAAAGAGCAATTTAGTTATCCAGGTGGCTGGTACACACATCTTTACCTCCAGCACCTGGAGGCAGGGGCAGGAGGATCCCTGTGAGTTTGAGACTAGCCTGGTTTACAAAGTTTGTTCCAGGACAGGACAGCCAAGCCTATATAGGGAGACTCTGTCTCAAAACAATACAAACAAAAAGGTGGAAAGAGAAAATCAAGTCCACAAAGTTGTCTTCTGACTTACACACTAGTACATACTTATGCCCTCCCTCACTAAATAAAATTTAGAACGTCAACTTATCTTATTATATATAAAAAACATATAAAATGGGGGCTGGGGATTTAGCTCAGTGGTAGAGCGCTTACCTAGGAAGCGCAAGGCCCTGGTTTCGGTCCCCAGCTCCGGAAAAAAAAGAACAAAAAAAGAACAACAACAAAAAAAAACATATAAAATAATCTCTCCTACGGTACCATAGACCTGCAAGTTGAGGAAAGAAGATGAAGAGTTCCAACCAAGTCACCCTGCCTAAATAGTGATGCAATCCTACTTCAAAAGGAACAGGAAAAGAGGGAGGGAAGGAGGAAAGAAAGAGGTGAATTGAGGGAAGAGAAAAATGGGAAAGGGAAGAGAGCAGGAGAGGAAGAAGGGGTGAAGGAAAGAAAGGAGAAAGAAAGAGAAAGGGGAGACAGGGAAGAAGAAAAGGAGCCACAGTGCAGTCCTAAGAGCCTGAGTCCACTCTTTGGCACTACTCTGTTCAGTGTCTGTCTGTCTGTCTCTGTCTCACTCTCTGCTTCCTTCCTTTCATTCTTACCAATATCCCTGCTTAAATCTCTACCAAAACTTGTTCTTTATACTCCAACCTTGCAGGACAGAATATGGAGAAAAATGTTTTAAACTAAATCTCAAACTTTTAACATGCTATGCAAAAGCTAGAAAATGTAGCGTGTATTTACATATATATTTGTGTATACACACACACAATGTAGGCTTCCTTTCTTTTTCCATTCTCTTTTGCCTTCTTATATTTAAAAATTACAAGATCATGCAATGGTAAATTTCTTCACATTTAATAGTACAAACTTAATCTGGTTTAAAGTACCATTTCTTGGGGCTGGCTCAGTGGTTGAGGTCACAGAGGTCACAAGTTCAACTCCCAGCAACCACATGGTGACTCACAATCATCTGTAATGGGATCTGGTGCCCTTTTCTGGCCTGCAGATGTACATATATAGGCAGAGTGCTGTACACATAATAAATAAATCTTTAAAAAATAAAATAGGGGTTGGGGATTTAGCTCAGTGGTAGAGCCCTGGGTTCGGTCCCCAGCTCCGAAAAAAAAGAAAAGAAAAAAAAAATTAAAAAAAAATAAATAAAATAAAGCACCATTACTTAATGCTAACTTTTATCGTTTCATGAAACATTGTACAATAAGAATAGAGCCAGGTACCAAAAAAAAACCAAAAAAACAAAAAAAAAAACCTGTTAAGTTTTACCAGTAACTTAATAACTAGAGGCAGGAGGATCAGGAAGGAGTAAACATTGAAGCCAACCTGGACTATATGATACACTGTCTTCCTTGAGACAGAGTTTTTTGTTTTGTTTTGTTTTGTTTGTTTGTTTTTTGGTTTTTTGTAGGTCTGTCCAAGCTGGCCTTAAACTAAAAATTCACCTGCCTCTGTCTATAACACCAGCACTGAGAGGATATGAAACAAGATTGGGGCTTACTGGCTAGTAGCCTACCTAAAAAACAGGAGCTCCAGGATTAGAGTCCTTGTCTCAAAGGCAAAGAGCCACAGAGGAAGACACCTGACAGTATCCTCTGGCTTCCACATTCATGCACATAGGTGTATGCACATCATACAAAGAAGAACTCTAGGCCTACCACGGAAGAAGTTTGCATTTAAAAAAAAAAGAGGAGGAGGAGGAAGAGACTATGAAAATCTGAATATTCTGGCTCACAACAGCACCCAACAGGCTGAAGACTGCCTCAAATTCCAGGGCAACCTGGGCTACAAAATAAGTCTGTCTCAAAAAATTGAGTCTGTCTCAAACAAACAGAGTGGGCCACGAGTGGTGGCACACACCTTTAATCATTTGGGAGGAAGAGCACAGCCAGAACAATGATTGCTGTAGGTATAAAGGGATTTTTTTTTTTTAGTAAGTTAAATTAGGTATCCTAGGCATCATTTTTACTTAAGATTAAAATAGATATCTAAACCCTACTCTTATTGCATTCTATTTTTTTTAAATATTTATTTTATGTATACGAGTACATTGTATCAGTCACACCAGGAGAGGGCATCAGACTCCATTACACATGGTTGTGAGCCACCATGTGGTTGCTGGGAACTGAACTCAGGTCCTCTGGAAGAGCAGTCAGTGCTCTTAACCACTGAGCCATCTCTCCAGCCCCCTTATTGCATTTTATTTAGACACCTACAACCTAACTAATAAATATGAAAACCTCACAGGAATTTTTGTCAAAAATGGAAATTATCAGCAAAACAACTATCTCAGATTCAGCAAAATGACACTGAAGACAGATTTCATCCAGAGGCTGGAGAGATGGCTCAGCAGTACTCAGGAGTACTTCCTGCTCTTCTACAGGACCTGAGCTCAATTCCAGCACCCAAGTTGGGTCACTCATAACCACTAATAACTCCATTTCCATAGGATCCAACACTTTGAAGCCTACCTGTGATATACATTACATAAACCCACACACATCCACAAAGACAAATAAATATTTGAGAGGTGGTAACAATTTGAGAGGTGTATAGCTCCTGATCAAAAGCTGAAAACCCAAATTTAAAAGATGTCATGAGACACAGATCACCTCATCCATCCCAGCCTGCCTTCTGAGGACTCTGTAGAGCCTTGCACCTCACACAGGTAGCCTTGCCTAACCCACTACCAGCCAGCCAGGCCACCTGACAATTCCTGACTACACGCCTAGATTCCCAAACTGTTCTGTCCCCAACCTTTGGTTGACCAGAGCTTTTTTTTTTTTTTTTTTTTTTTTTTTTTTTTCCGGACAAGGGGACCAACCCAGGGCCTTGCGGCTTCCCAGGCAAGCGCTCTACCACTGAGCCAAATCCCCAACCCCTGACCAGAGCTTTCTAAAGGTTAATGCATCTCTCAAACCTGACCAGAGAAGCTTCTTTCTGCAGACTCACAAATGATTGACATGCAGAGATGAGACTACAGAATGCTCAATCCTAAATGGGACATCAAAATAAAACCCTCTTCTCCAGAGGAGGAGGGCAGAGAGATTCTAAGAGCCAGGTGTAATGTCTGTATTGAACCAGGATTTGCTAGACAGAATAGTTACACTGCACAAATGAACTCACAGTTGCTGGATGACCTACACAAGAGCCTGAATACTAAAACAAGCCAAAATCCCAACACAGATTTAAAAAGGGTGTATAAACAACTGTCCCTATCTGAGTAGCTGACGATTAATGGCTACTTAAAAAAAAGTCAGTTTTCTTCAGCAATGCCAGCCCTGAGAGGCTACCCAATGCTTCAGGAAATGGTCTTACATCCATGTACATAAAGACAAAACTAAATTATCAAAGTGAGCATTAAATAAAAAAGAGCAAGCATGCACATAAAGCTGGGAGAGAAAAGTTATAGGATAGGGGAGAAACTGTAGGAGAAGAAATAGAGAAAGACTCAGAGGTTGACAACACTGCTGCTCATCCAGAAAACCCAAAATTGTCTATCCCATTCAAAACTGTGTGTAGATCCAATTTTAAAGAATCTGATATCCCTACATAGACATGCATGCAGGCAAAACATCAATGTACATTAAATGAAAATTAATTAATTGAAAAAAGGGCATGTGCCAGCCATGTATGGTGGCCAGGCATGCATGTGAGTATTTATGTATTTATGTATTTATTTATAAACATAATGAATGGGCCAGTGAGATGGCTCAGAGAGTAAAGATGCTTGCTACACAGGCCTGGCAACCTGAATTTGATCCTCAGAACATAAAGATGGATAGAGAGAACCAACAAGCTGTCTTTCAACCTTGATCCATTCAGTATGGCACATGCAACACTGTCACCACTACCCAAATGCTGCCAACCTCCCCACCCCTCACACACACACACACACACACACACACACACACACACACACACACACACACACTTACTTTAGATCTGTCCTCTTTTTCTGGTCTTTTCACAAAAATTTTATAGTTCTCCAAATAAGAACTATCTTAACACAGTTCAGTCTTACTTCCTATAGTGAAGAAATGTTTTACATTCATTAGCTCTACTAACTAGAATCAATTGTTTATATTATTTTGATTATCGGATGTTAAAGATCATGCAGGCTAGACATCAATCTTGATGACCTGAGTTTCATCCCTGACTACATGACAGAGAGAATTCAGTTTGGTAAGCTGTCGCTTATGATCATACATGAAACACATATACTCATATACACATATATAACCTCACACAAATAAATATAATACTAAAATAATCTCAGTAGCCATCAAGATGATTCAACTGGTAAAGCTGCTGCTAGCAAGTCTAACAACCTAATTTCTGTCCCCATAAAACAAATAGTAGAAAAAGAGACAATTCCCAAAAGTGAATAAATTAATAAAATTAATAATTAACAACAAAAACCTGGGCTGGAGAGATGGCTCAGTGGTTAAGAGCACTGACTGCTCTTCCAGAGGTCCTGAGTTCAAATCCCAGCAACCACATGGTGGCTCACAACCATCTGTAATGAGTTCTGATACTCTCCTCTGGTGTGTCTGAAGACAACTACAGTGTACTTATATATAATAAATAAATAAGTCTTAAAAAAAAAAAAAACCAACAAAAAAACCTCAAGAATTAAATATGCTAAGGCCCTAGAAAAGAGCTAATCAGCATGAGACAAGCAAATTACTCCATTTATCTGATAAAACTCAAGTTATGGGCTGGAGAGATGGCTCAGCGGTTAAGAGCATGGACTGCTCTTCCAGAGGTCCTGAGTTCAAATCCCAGCAACCACATGGTGGCTCACAACCATCTGTAATGAGATCTGATCCCTCTTCTGGTGTGTCTGAAGACAGCTACAGTGTACTTATATCTAATAAATAAAATCTAAAAAAAAAAAAAAAAAAAAAAAAAAAAAGAATAAGAAGAAACCTCAAGTTTACTATAATCAGTTTGACTTTCTAGTATCTCAAAAGCACTTAACTCAAAATATTCTAGTCACTCACATCAATCTTCTGAGTTTCCTATATAAAATATAAAGCCATCTTGATGGCTATTGAGATTATCATTTTAAAATTATATTTATACATGTGTGGTTGTATGCATGTGCATAAGTGTATGCATTTCATGAATGATCAGAAGACAGCTTACCAAAGTGTACCTAGAAACCTATGAGCTATTGTACTAGTTTGTGTGTATATTTTGCCTGAATATATATATGTTTGTGTACCACACCCACGCTAAGTGTTCCTTGAAGCCAGAAGAGGGCATCGGATCTCTTTGAAACTGGAGCTACAGATGATGAGTTATATGGATGCTGAGAATCAAACCTGGGTCCCCTGGAAAAGCAGTGTTCTTAACAAAGACTTCTCTCCAGCTCTGAAAATAAGCATAAATTATGATTGTTTATAGAAATGTGGCATTTCTAAACTTGCATTTTGTCAAATTAAAAATTTCTCGGGGTTGGGGATTTAGCTCAGTGGTAGAGCGCTTGCCTAGGAAGCGCAAGGCCCTGGGTTCGGTCCCCAGCTCCGAAAAAAAGAACCAAAAAAAAAAAAAAAAAAAAAAATTTCTCAAAGTGTGTATGGTCTGTACAATAGCTGCAAAAAAAGAAAAAGAAAAAACAACTTCTAATATATGTTAAATGTGTGTTAAAACCTAAATCTGAGTTTCTGTAGGAATTTGCAAATTTGGAGGCTTTTTTCCTTCCATTTTTTGAGACAGAATTGAAGAGGGTACTGCATCCTCTGAGATATCATCTCGCTCTGTAGACTAGGCTGGCTTCATCAATCTCAGAGATTCTCATATCTCTGTCTCCCATGCACTGGAGTTAAAGTGTACAGCAGCAGTAGCAGCAGCAGCACCACCACCACCACTAAGACTACCACCTAGCAAGAATCTATAATTTTAATTAACTATCACCTTTTTTCTTAGTAAGCATTAAGCATTAGAATTTTCTGCAATAATGACAATATGCATGGCTACTGAGCACTTCCAGTGTGGATCTGAGGCTGGAGAAGTGGCTTAGCAGTTAAGCTGCTCTTCTAGAGGACCCAGTTACATCCAGATGATATCTAACAACTCTCAGAGGATCCAACAACCTCTTCTGAGCTCCTTGGGCACTACGTACATGTGCATGCAAAATGTTAAGAAAAATAAAGATTTCAACTAAGGAAACAAATTTCACTTAATTTTAATTAATATAAATTTAAATTAAATGATAGCTAGAGGCTACTCGTATTGAATAGCTTAGTTCTAGCATTCCTATAAAATATTCAATGAGAACATATTAAGTTATGAAGCAGGGCCTCTCTTAATCCTGATTAGCCTGGAATTCACTATGTAGACCACTATATAAGCTAGTAGAAATCACTAGATAACCTCTATATAGGCTAGTCTGAAACTCAGAGATCCATCAGTCTCAGCTTCCTGTTTGGTTTGGTGGGAGTCACCATACTAAGCCTTGGTGACTTTCTTAGTCACATCAGAACACACTACAAATAGCAGACATTTAAAATCAAAATCCTTAACAAAACATACAGTCCTCTGAGAGATATCTAGTCCATCTTATTAGTGCCCTCTTAAAACTACTGAACCCTACAAGTAATTTGATAAACAGACGTGGGACCAACAAGACTTGGGTTCCAGTCTTAAAGGATTAGCCAGACACACTTAGTTTTTGATCAAATAGTAACCTGTCCTTCTAATATATTCTATCCTAGAACACTTCCAATCTACCTTTTTTCTCAGCAAATGTCTCCTAGGGATCCTCGGAAACTACTATACTTACTATGTTTTCCCCAGTCCTAATTTAGATTCAGGGTCCCAACTCTACTTCCTTCCTTTTTTTCCTTTCTTTTTCTTTCTTCCTTATATATAATAAATGAATAAATCTTTAAAAAAAAAAAAAAGGCCTGAAAAATGGTATACTCAAGTACATTTTTAAAAGATATTTAATATATATAAGTACACTGTAGCCGTCTTCAGGCTCACCTGAAGATTGATTGTAAACTAGGATGACTTTTTTTTTTTTTTAAGATTTATTTTATTTATTTCATATATATATGTACACTGTTGCTCCCTTCAGACACACCAGAAGAGGGCATTGGATCCCACTACAGATGGTTGTGAGCTACCATGTGGTTGCTGGGAATTGAACCTCAGGACCTCTGGAAGAGCAGTCAGTGCTCTTAACCATTGAGCCATCTCTTCAGCCCAGACGACTACGTATAAAACTACAAAAAGGGTTGGGGATTTGGCTCAGTGGTAAAGCTGCCTAGGGCAAGCACAAGGCCCTAGGTTCGGTCCTCAGCTCGGAAAAAAAAACAAAAAAAAACAAAAAAAAACAAAACTACAAAAAGCACAAAGTATAGCACAGCTCCATGAGCCTATGTAAATCTTAGGCTGTCCCATTGTGTTAATTTACAGTAGAATCAGAGATTTAGAACCAGAAAGAATCATAGAAATATTATTCTTAAACATGCTGAATAAGAATTGCTAAATAGTTGGTCTGTGAACTCCTTGAGATATATACAGTATATCTATGCATATATGCATATATATATTATATATATATTATATATATATGGACTGCTAGCTGCTATCCAAAGCTTCAAAGGACAAACTTTTATAATTCAATGAGATTCTATTAAACTGTTAGAAAGAATTACATGACCTATGTGAGGCACTAAATTAGAAGTACATGATAACTTTCCTGGTAAAACTAAGGCAAAAAATTACACAAAAGGAATGCATCCTGTTACGAACTAAACTAGAACACCAAAATGAGCCAAAAAGAACTCCGGGAGAACAAGGACACAATAATTAGGACACTAGGGACAGAGTTATGGAAGAGTATTTAAACAAATAAAAACAGGATTAAAAAAAGTACAAAGGAGAACCAAAAAAAAAAAAAAAAAGATAACCATATTACTAGCAGAGAAGGTATTATATATAAGAGTGGTGTACTGGGCAATTATGGGTTTTTTAATGCAAAAAAAAAAAGAAAATATGGAGGGGCAATCACAGATAAACTTAAAGAAACTAAACAAAATGTGCCTGGCAAGATGACTCAGAGGGTAATTGCCACACAAGCCTGATGTCCTATGTCTGATTCCCCAGAATTCACCATGGAAGGCAAGAATCAACCCCTAAAGCTGTCCTTTGATATCCTTTTGCACATTATAGCATATATGTGCACATACACATAAACGCATTCATAAAATATAAATGTATATATATACACTCAATAATTTAAGCTCAAGATGGTAAAAATAGATTTAAAGAAGTGAGATCAGGGGGCTGGAGAGATGGCCCTGGGTTAAGATCCCACTGACTGCTCTTCCAGAAAAAAAAGAACCACAAAAAAAATATATATCTGATGCCCTCTTCATACACTCAACAATTATATATAATAAAATGAATAATTTTAAAAAAAAAAAAAAAAAAACAGAAGTGAGATCAGATGTAGAAGAGATGATTACTGAGGTAAGGACAAAAGGTACTAGAATGTTAGAAACTTTCACATATAAATTTTTAGTGCCTTTTTTCCTCCTGCTTAAATAAAGAATTTTTTTTATAATTTTAAGTGGTAGATTAACTTGTAAATCTTCATTCGTACTTGACTATAACTCTGTAAGTCTGATTAAGCAGAGAGTGATAGCTCAGTGGTAGAGCACCTAGCTATATGCTTGAGGGACTGTGTTCAATCGCCAGCACAGCAAGAAAAGAGGACTATAGGAGATAAATCAGAGCAATAAATAAGAGGATCAGAACTAGGAGAAAACAAAAGCCATTAAAATTTTTACTGTATTATGTGCATGGATGTTTTTGCCTGCATGTATGTCTGTGTACCATGAATATGTACTGGAGTTCATTGTGAATGGCATGTGGGTGCAGAGAGTTGAACTCTGGTCCTCTGGAAGAGCAACCAGTGGTTCTTAACTGCTGAGCTATCTCACAAGCCAACAAAAGCCTTCTGAGTAATACAGAATCAAGACAATACTAGCACAATACGCCAAGTACTATTCTCAGGTCTATAAATGAATCTAACCCTCTTATACCAATACTTAGAAGCATTATCAGTTCTAATTTATACAGATGATAAAACTGAGACCCAAAAAAATTAAATGACTTCCTCAAGTTCACAAAGCAATAAGAATATCATCCATGTGGGGCATGGTGGTACACACCTTTGATCCCAGCACTTGGGAGGCACAGACAGTAGAATCTGAGTTTGAGGTCAGCCTGGTCTACAGAGTTTGTTCCAGAAAGACAGGCTGTTAAACAGAGAAACCACGTTTAGAAAAGAGAGGAGGAAGAGGGCTGGAGAGATGGCTCAGCAGTTAAGAGCACTGGCTGCTCTTCCCAGGGCCTTGGGCTTGCTAGGCAAGCGCTCTACCACTGAGCTAAATCCCCAACCCCAAACTTTATTTTTTTTTAAATTTGCAAATAAATAAACAAATTGCATATCAGAATTAACCAGACTCAAAATCTATACATTCAATGGACTTCGTGTTATATAGTTAAAAAAGGCATTTGGAATGAAAATTGTAAAGTTTCACATTAAACTTTACACTCTCAGTATTGGATATATTTTATATACTTATCTACCACCAAACCAAAAAAAAAAAAAAAAAAAAACCCAAGACAAAATCTTAAGTAAAAAAATAGATTATACTTCAAAGGAGCAAAAGGAGCTAGTTTTGGTAGCTCACCTGTATAATACTGCTGTAACAGTAACAGAAAGACTGAAGTGAGTTTGAGCCCAATCTAGTCTATGAGCTTCAGACCAGCCTGAAATACAGAATGAGACATCGCTCCCCAGAAGAGAAAGGGAACAAGGGAAAGCTTTCGAAAATACTTGATTGAATCTTACAATGCTAACCAAAAGTGAAAAAAATGAATACTAAAATCTGGGAGAAAATCTGACTGTGAATTCTTTTTTTTTTTTTCTTTTTTCTTTTTTTCGGAGCTGGGGACTGAACCCAGGGCCTTGTGCTTGCTAGGCAAATGCTCTACCACTGAGCTAAATCCCCAACCCCCTGACTGTGAATTCTTAACTCTAAGAAAAACAAAAAAAATCTTGACCTTGTTCAGTAATGACGTTCCCTCAACTTGTCCTGAAATCTATTTGTTTTAATAGAAATAAATTGATAGAAACCAAGCCAAACATAAACTAGAAGGCCAAAATTATAGCATATGCTTATAATCTGAATCAGGAACTCAACCCCACCCTAGTTTACATACCAAGTTCAAGGCTACCCTAAGAGACAGGGTCAGCAGACAGTCAGGTCACCAAGTCCCCCAAACCCCCAGATTTATTTATTTATTTATAAGTGTTTTCCTGCATGTATGTATATGCAGCACGTTCATTCCTGATGCCCAAGGAGAACAGAAGAGGCTGTCAGATCCCCTCTAACTGATGTTATAGATGCCTCTAAGTCACCATATGGTATTAGGAATCAAAGCCAAGGCCTATACAACAACTAGTGCTCTTAACTGTTGAGCCATCTCTCTAGCCCCAAAGTAGTCTTAGCAAAGAAAAAAGTAAAGACTTAAATTACTTCTACAAAGGGATTAAAAGCAATCAAAATACAAAGTCTACATAGTAATACACAGAAGCACTCTATAATCTCTTTAATACTTACGTAGCACACTAGTCACATTAATTTTATGAAACTACATACCATAATACTTGAATATTAAATCTATATTGTCAAGCAAGAATAAATGTTATTTTCTTAATATGCTGCAATTAAGTTTCACAGTGTTGCATACCTGTAAGTTGTAGTTACTTGAAAACTGAAGCATAAGGATCACTTGGGCCCAGGAGGTTGTGACCACCACCCTAAGCAACATAGCAGAATCTTGTCATAATTGAAAATAAGAGTAAATAAAAAAAACTAGATATATACCCTAGTTGGTTGAGTGACTACCTAGTATGTACAAAACCCTGGTCTGATCAGTGCCACATATACCAGAGATAGTGGCATGGTGGCAACCCCAGCACTCAGCTACATAACAACTTGAAGCTAGCCTGAGATACATGAAATCCTATCTCAAAAATAAGTTTAAAAAAATGTTTTTTCCTTTCTGGGTGATAAGGAGAAAGGAATGTATTTCAGGAGCAGTCTGAAAACAAGGCACAAGTTCCATTCCTAGCGACCCCCAAAAGCTTTCCCTACTAATTCTACAGTGTACAAGAAAATACAAAGACACTTACACATACGATATAACAAACATTCCGAATATAAATAGCTCTCTCTGGAATTACTTGCAAAAGTCTTTAGAGTATTGGCCCTTCCCAGGATCTCTGATAAAGTCCTTCATACCTATCAAGATTTAAGCCCTAGAAAAGGTAAATATGCCAATTTGAACAAATAGACTAGACAAGGAAATTAGTACAAATTTAAAGGTAGAATTTTGAAAAAGAAAAACACCATAAGCACTCACTCTTCAGAGCCATGCAATTAGAAGTAAAGGGAGCGCTTGCTTACTATAGAGACATCTGTTTCCAGTGCAGCCAGGATAGAATTCAAAATAAAAGACTATCAAGGTGTCCAGAAACCTTATGACACACAATATTTCCCTTAATAATCTACCCCTTACTGTACATACTCTGACATTTCCCATATACTTACTATAAACTGAGTTCACATTAGTCACAACCTAGAAAGCAATGGCTTAGAATAACTGCCAAGCATGAAAAGACCTTAGTGTCCCATGAATAGCTATCTAACTTGAAAAAAAAAATTAAGGAGATTTAAAAAAGAAAAAATAAAACTCATCCAGAACAAGGACAGGATTTTAACAGCACACAATAATCTCTTAAGAGTTTGAACTACTCAGGCATCACAGCTCATACAGGTTCCCAGTACCTGGAAGGCCGAGACAGGACTGACCCAAGTTCAATATCAACCTGCACTATATAGTGAGTTCCAGGCCAGCCTGGGCTACGAAATGACGCCATGTTTTAAGAAGACAAAATATGGTCTAAAGAGATAGCTCAGCAATTAACAGCGTGAGTTTTTATTGCAGAAGATCTGGGTTCAATTACCACATAACAGCTTACAACATCTGCAACTCCAGTTTCGGGTGATCTGAGAGAGACCCTTTTCTAACCTCTGTAGTTAGAAAGTACTCACTTGACAAACAGACATAAATGCAAGCAAAATACCCATACACATAAAAAAGTAAAAAAATTATATTTATACACACACACACTAACACGCCAAATTAATATACTCTGATAATATATTTCAAAGTAAAGACACACCTACAAAGACTAAATAAAAAGCTTAGCTGAGCTGAAGAGATGACTCAGCAGTTAAGAGTACTGGTTGCACTTCCAGAAGACCTGGGTTTGATTCCTAGCATTCACACTGAGGGCTCACAACTATGTTAAAACTCCAATTCCAAAAAGATCTGACACCATTTTTTTTTGGCCTCTGAGAATACCACATGCACATGGTGGATATACATACACTCTGGGATATATATACACATGAATATAAAGTATTGTTTTAGGGTCAATCAGTGGTAGCACATACCTTTAATCCTAGCCCTTGGGAGGCAGACGTAGAGGCAAGTGGACCTCTCTGAATTTGAGGCCAATTCTGGTCTACCGAGTGAGTTCCTAGACAACCAGGGCTACACAGAGAAACTATGTCTTGAAAAACAAATTAATAATAAAATAGGTATGGTCCCATAGATTCAGGTGTTTGAATGCTTGGCTATAAGGAGTGACACTATTACAAAGTGTGACCTTGTTGGAGTAAGTATGGCCTTGTTAGAGGAGGTATGTCAGTGTGAGGGCAGGCTGTGAGGTCTCCTATGCTCAAGCTATGCCCAGTATGCCACACAATCTCCTTCTGCTGCCTGCAGATCACAATGCAGAAGTCCCAGCTCCAACAGCACCATGTCTACCATGCCTCCCACCACGATAATGGACAAAACCTCTGAAACAGTAAGCCATCCCCAATTAAATGTTTTCCTTTATAAGATTTGCCATGGTCATGGTGCTGAAGAGATGGCTCAGCAATTTAAGACTCCCAAAACCTACATGGTGGCTTACAAGTATCCAGAACCCGTAACTCCAGTTCTAAAGTCTCTAACTCTCTCAGCTGACCTCTGAGGGCACCAGACACACATGTATTACATATACATACATATATACATACATACATACATACATACATACATGCAAAACACTCAAACATAAAATAAGTAAATCTAATAAAATCTAATTTTAAAAAGTGTCACATTAAGTATTCCTGAATGCCTTCAACATCAGGCTTGGAAAAAAGAACTCCAGTAAGGGGGTAGGGGGACTGGAGAGATGGCTCAGTGGTAAAGAGCACTAACTGCTCTTCCAGAGGTCCTGAGTTCAATTCCCAGCAACCACATGGTGGCTCACAACCATCTGTAATGGGATTCAATGCCCTCTTCTGGTGAGTCTGAAGACAGCTACAATGTATTCATATAAATAAAATAAATAAATCTTAAAAAAAAAAAAAAAAAGAACTCCAGTAAGAAATTTTACATCAAATTCTTAAATAAGAAAAAAAGTTCTAAAGGGAAAAAATAGAATTTTATTCCTTAGATTAGGCTTTACATTGAACAAACGGAAAAAACCTCACAGATTTAAAAGCTCCAATCAGGCAAGTCGGGTGGTATTTCAGTACAGAGTGTTTCAAGGCCCAGGGATCCATTTTTTTTTTTCCTTTTCTTTTTTTTTTTTTTTTTGGAGCTGGGGACGAACCCAGGGCCTTGGCTTGCTAGGCAAGCGCTCTACCACTGAGCTAAATCCCCAACCCCCAGGGATCCATTTTAGATACCATTCTCCCCAACCCATCTCACATACATTAGCATTAAACAATACATATTAGTCTATTCTAAACACAACAGTAAACTACTCTGATATTCTAACCATTTCTCAAAAAAATATGTCAGTAAAAGAATTACAGTTGTTCAGATTCTTTTTTATTTTTTTTTTTTTTTTTTTCTGGAGCTGGAGACTGAACCCAGGGCCTTGCGCTTCCTAGGCAAGCGCTCTACCACTGAGCTAAATCCCCAACCCCCAAGAATTATAGTTGTAATTCAGTAGTAGAAGTGCTTTCTTAACATGTGCAAGGTTCTGGGTCCAGCCCAGAGCAGCACAATGATATGCATGTGTATAAGATGCCCAAAAGTATAACCCAGTGATGGCTAGCAGGTAAGGGCACATTCCACCGAGCCTGACTACCAAGTTCAATCCCCAAAACCAACAAGGCAGAAGGGTTGGCAACTCCCACAAGTTGTCCTCTGACCTCCACATATGCATACATGTAAACACAAAATAAGTAAATTTAAAATACATAAATAATTTTCTAAACAAAAAATATAAACTGAACTTAAAAAGTAAAGAATGCAAGCCAGTAACTCAGGAGTCTGAGGCAAGTGAACCCAAAGTTCAAGGTGGACTAGGCAATTTAAAGAGACTGCCTCAACTCAAAATAAAGTTTAAAAAAGGATAGGAGAGGCTAGGGAGATGACAGCTCTAATAGAGAAAGCAAGATGGTTCCCAACACCTACAGTGGGGCTCACAACCATCTGTAATGGGATCCGATGCCCCCTTCTGGTGTACCTGAAGACAGTGACAGTCTGAAGAAAGCAATGGTGTACTCACATGCATAAAATAAATAATCTACCATACTGCAGATCGTAAGTTCAATTCCCAGTACTGCAAAAAATAAAAACTAATAATAAATTTGTAAAAATACATAGAATGATAGGGGTTCGGGATTTAGCTCAGTGGTAGAGCGCTTGCCTAGTAAGCGCAAGGCCCTGGGTTCGGTCCCCAGCTCCGAAAAAAAGAATAAAAAAAAAAATACATAGAATGTAATTCACTAGGTTTTTTTGCCCTCCAATAAGGGGATTAAAAAAAAAAAAAGAACTACACTTTTAGTAGACAAACATTGTATAAGCATTCCTAACCCCTATAACTCACTCTTAAATATTAAACACCCCTATGTTTATTTATAAACATGTATTAACCAACTAATATAAAGTCAATGTACAGCTGAGTGTTTGCATGCATCGGTATATCAAGCAGATAAAGATCATCCTATTTAAATCTAGCAACTCAGTAAATACTATCTTTACAGAAAAAGTTAAGATTTAAAACAGGTAAGGCAGTTCAGGACATACAAAATGCTTCCAGCCAACCCGGATGGTGTAAGTTAATCCTTAGGACATGTGAAAGGAGGGCAAGAATAGACTCTCAAAAAGTTCTTTTAAGCTAAGGAAGGTGTGCAGTTTATAAACGCCATCATGAAAATACAGCAATCAGGCCAGAGAGATGGGTAAGGCCCTGGCTGCCAGGTATAACAGCACAAGCTCAGACTTCAGGATCCACATGGCAAAATCAGAGAATCAACTCCTGCAACTTATGATTCAAATAAAGAAATAAATGTAATAATTTTAAGGTTCAAATTTAAAATATGCCAGTTTTACTATATTCTGTTCCCATTCCGTTTAACTAATAACTATTTCTTAGAAACTGAACTTTGCATGTTTTTCTAAATGTAATTCACCTGCTTACAATTAATTATTTGATCAAAAAACTTAACAGGGACTAGATATGGCTCAGCAGTCAAGATAACTTACTGCTCTTGCAAATAAGTTGGTTCATTTCCCAGCACCCACATGGCAGCTCACAACTTATGTCCAAGATTCAAAACCCTCACCCAAACACATGCAGGCAAAACACCAATGCAGATAGATAGGTGGGTGGATGGATGGATGGACGGACGGACAGACGGACACACACACGCTTATAAAAAGAAAAAAGTGGCCCTTCTTTGCTTAAAAATAAGCCAGGAAACTTAAATATGATGTTGCACACCTATAATCCCAGCACCTAGGAAGTCCATTCTGGACAGCATAGCAAAAAGTGGGAAAAGCTGAAGAAGTGCTGATAAAATTCAGTTAGTGGAGTGTTGGCCACCCGTGCAGAGTCTTGGGTTCAATCCCCAGCACTTGCAAAAAAGATGTAGTGGAATATGCCTATTATTCCAGCTCTGAGAGGTGAAGCAGGAAGCAGAAATTCAGTCATCCTCAGCTATACAGCCAAGTTCATGGCCATCCCGGCTACATAAACCCTGACTTGATAAATATATACCTAGCACATAACTGATGCTTGTTTTAAGATGGAGTTTCCTGGGCTGGAGAGATGGCTCAGCGGTTAAGAGTACCTGACTGCTCTTCCAGAGGTCATGAGTTCAATTCCCAGCAACCACATGGTGGCTCACAACCATCTGTAAAGAGATCCGATGCCCTCTTCTGGTGTATCTGAATACAGCTATAGTGTACTTATTTATAATATATGAATAAAAAAAAAAAAAAAAAAAGATGGAGTTTCCTCAGGTTTCCCAGACTGGCCTAGAACTCAAGAGATTCTGCTACTTCAGGCTCTCAAGTAGCAAACTGGTATGTTTAACAGAGTAGCATGCGTACTAAGCAAGGTATTTAGTAATGTATACTCTTACTTATTTATAGAGGTTTTCATTTTAAGAAAGGCTTTCACCTTTTATTGACCACCTAATTTTGTCACTATTTAAACTATAATTCAGAAAAACAAAAATCTGCTTCTTCTACAAATGGAAGAGACTGATACAGAAACAAATACTTGTTACTAAATGATGACAGAAACATCTCAACTGAAAATAAGTGTTTCTAGTAGCCAGGAATTCTTGTTTTTTTTTAAAGCAGTGAGACACCATTAACAAAACTAAACATCAAATTTTATCACTAAAAATTCAATACTTTAGCCCACTCATAAAATAAAATGGAATGAAACAATATAGTTTTTTATCTTCTCACTTACATTTCATAACAGGAAATCTTGAATATATTTTTTAAAAATCCAGCCATGAACAAGTTCAGAAACCTAAAAGGTAGATGAACATATGTTGGCACTCTATTTAATGGGACAGTCCCAATTTTATGTAGAACTTGACTATACAAACTTGAATTAAATGATTCATTCATATGATTCTGAACTGAACAACAGTCCTTCACCAAAAAGCTCCTAATTTCTAAATAGTTAAGTTAGAAAAAGTGTTGTTATAATAGACTACTGATAACCAAAGAAAGATGAATGGGAAATAACCTAATTTTAATACATAAATCAGCCAAACATAGAAGAGCATTTCTAGATGACATGAAGAAAATAATCTTAATCCTACTTCAAATGTCAACCGCTGACCCATATATAACATTTAGTTTTACTATTCATATCTAGTAAAAAAAACATCTTTTTTTTAGTTAGTCTGTAGTCCTAGCTGGCTTGGAACTCACTATATAGATCATCCTGCCTTGGCTCCCAAGTGCTGGGGGCTACAATTATGTAACCTATTTATATTTTTTCTTTCCCCACCCCCTCTCTTTCTGAAAGAGAAAATCTCACTGCTTAAGACCTGGCTGCCTGAGAACTTGCTATGTAAACCAAAGATCCACACACCTCCCAAGTGCTGGCATTAAAGGTGTCGTCCACCACTAAAACAGAGTACAACCAGCAAATTATTAAACTATACTATAGCTCTTATGGCTAGTTAGGAGCATTCAATCTTAACCTGTGTGGAAGCAAATGCCTGTAATCCCAAAACCCAAAGGTAAGAACAGGAGAAACACCTTGAATTCAAGGGCCACATGGTAAATCTGGGAGCTACTACATAATGTACCAAGACCCAGACTCAAAAATATAATTAGTTAATTAAAATAAAATAATGTTGTTAACACTTGCTGTTGTTCTTGGAAACAACCAGGGTTCAGTTCTCAGCACCACATGGCAGCTCACAACCATCTCTAAGTCCTTTTCCAGGGGGATCTGATGCCCTCTTCTGGACTCTTTGGGCACCAGGCACAGACATGGTACACTTACATATTACATATATACATACATACATGCATGCATGCATGCAAAACAGTAATACACATTTGAAAGAGAGAAAGAGGGCTGGGGATTTAGCTCAGTGGTAGAGCGCTTGCCTAGCAAACGCAAGGCCCTGGGTTCGGTCCCCAGCTCCGAAAAAATAGAAAAAAAAAAAAAAAAAAGAAAGAAAGAAAGAGAGAAAGAGAGAGGGAGGCAGAGAGGAAATAGTGAAAGAGTGTGTTCTCTAGTAAACACCAAATTTAAATATCCCAATTAGTGTTCATTGTTAGTAGAATAACATTATAAGATGGGACTAAATATGCCTTGATATACATACAGATAAATTAGGACAGGGTCTTTTATAGCTCAGTCTGGCTTCAAACTTAATCTGTAGCTAAGATGGTCTTTAACTTTTGGATCTTCCTGCCTCCACCTTCATCCCGGGATTACAGGCCCCTGACAGAATTACAAGCATGTTCTACCATACCCAATTTATAGTGTTAGAGACTAAACCTAGAACCTTAAGCTTATCACTGACTTACATCCCTAGCCTTAAGATGTACTTATTTTGTATTAACATACAAATAATATATCCAAAATTATCCAGAAATCTGTGTTATAGAATATATAGCAATTGTTTTCTATTTAGTTTTTACACATATTTGGTTCTGTATACTACTATATCTCCTTTAAACTTTTCAAACAGCAAGGATGTAACTCAGTGGTAAGAATACTTACCTAGCATCCTTAAAACCCTGGGTTTCCGAACAGCAAAATACATAACTTTCATCAGTTTAAAGTTGAGACATCTTTATAACGGAAGCAGTGTTTTGATACTATTAAGATATTCTTGGTGTAAGGGAGATGGCTCAGTGCGTAACAACAGTTGCTGAACAAGCATGAGGGTCTGAGTTCAAATTTCTAGAATCCATATAAAAACCTAGCTATGCCCATGAGCTCCTCTCCAGCACTGTGGGAGGCAGAGAGAGAAGAATCAATGGGTCTTGTTGTCCCATCAGCCTACCCCCAGATTCAGCCAAGATACCCTAGTTTTAAAGGGTAAGACAGACAGTGATAAAGGAGGACACAACATCCTCCTCTAGCACTCCCACTCCCTCTCTGTCTTCCTCTCCCTCTCACACAGACACATTTTTTTTTTTTTTTCAAAAGAACAGTCGTGAGGGAGCACGCCTGTAATCCCAGTTCAAGAGTCAGAAGCAAGCCTCTTCAGCAAGTTCAGGATACCCTGGTCTACTACTGTTTCAGCAGTATTGAGTGAGATGCTTAAAAAAATTAAAAAGCAATTTTAAAAATACTTTGATTATTAAAAGTCTCTAAACCAGTTGATTCTTAGAAATTCCTCTATTTATAAAACATGAGAATAATAACCAAATTAACAAATCAGATAACAGAATGCCAAAAATTAGGTCATTAAAAGGGAATCCAAAGAAAGAGGCAGTTGTGAAAGAACAGGAAGTGATGTACACTCCATTTTGTGGATGAACTATTTAGAAACATAAGCACCACACTAATCTGGAATCAACTCAGACTAACAGCGCTCAGTATTGTCTGACAATGCCATCGGGGGTCATGAAATAACCCTCAGGCAGTTTTTTCCTTAAGAATGAATTTATTTAACTGATCACCAACCTACTTTTGCCATTCTTTTGGGAAGAGCTCCTACCAGCTATAACAATGCCTTAGTTCTAATATGAATCAGTAAAGCAATTAACCTATACCCTGTGTGTGTACATCCTTAAATTTTGTAGCTATTGATAAATCCACACTTCTTGCATCTTTCTAAGATAAAAACAATCACTCTTTACTATGCAGTATGTTTAGATTCATACTTGCTACTATCATACAATAAACCTTAAAGCAGAAAATTAGGTATTAAAACAATTTTTCCTGAATGAGGAGAAAGCTACATATTCTGCTAACAGGACAACATGCACTTTATGTCATGAAGTTCGATGAACTCGGGCACAGAAGGCTGAGGCAGAAGGACTGCCACAAGTTCAAGGCCAGGTAGGACTGCATAGAAAGAACCTGCCTCAACAAAAACAAATTCTAGGCACACAATGGCACAGGTGAGATAGGAGGTTCAGTTCAGGACTAGCCTCAGCTATACAATATTTGAAGACAATCTAGACTACATGAGATCTTGTTTCCCCAACACCATCCTCAAAAAAAAAAAAAAAAAGAGAGAGAAAGAGAGAGAGAGAGAGAGAGAGAGATTCAAATGATTGGTGCTATCAACTGAGATGAATATTAAAAGAATAAATAAGGGGTTGGGGATTTAGCTCAGTGGTAGAGCGCTTGCCTAGCAAGTGCAAGGCCCTGGGTTCGGTCCCTAGCTCAGAAGAAAAAAAAAAAAAAAAGAATAAATAAGGCAGAAATTTTCAATTTTTGAGAAAAACATTATGCAGCTTCCCAAATATCATGAAATAAATAAAAGAATTTAGGACAGGCATGGTGGCCCACAACTTTAATCCCAGCACACAGCATGCAGAGACAGGTAGATCTCTTATTAATTTGAGGCCTATCTGGCCTGCATACTAAGTTGCAGGCCAGCTAGGGAACTCATTCGCCACTATATACACAGTATAGTGAGATGCTGTTTCCAAAAAAGAAAAGTTTAAATTGGAATATGAAGGCACACACCTGTAATTCTAGACTTGGAGGCTGGAGACAGAGTTATCAGGAGTTCAGGAGTTTGAAGTTATCCTCAGCTACACAGTTAAACCAGCCTGGACTACATGAGAAGAACTTAAGTCAATGCCTAGCAGTGCTGCTACATCTTTAATCCCTTTATTCATAATTTAAAAATAACTCATTAAGTAAAGCTTAGACACTAAAAGGGATATTAATAAAATATCAAGATAATTCACTAGCAGAGTTTAGCAATCTTTTATTACTACTAATATTCACATGTAGAACATTTTGAAACACTTTACTAGTAAATTGAAACAATTTTAAAAAATGGACCCCGGTGTGGAGGCTTACACCTGTAATCCCAGCACAAAAGAGGGTCAAAGGCAGAATTGCTGAGTTCAAGACAGTTTGAATATAGAGACCCTATCTATAAAGCGGGGAGGATTGTACATCAAGACTCTGTTAAAGAGAGAAAAGTTAAAAAAAAAAAAAAAAAAAAAAAAAAAAAACATAGATCAAGACTTCTTCAGGACTTGAAGGCTAAGTTTTTGTTCAAAAGGCACTTAACAGAATGCTAAAACTGTTATTTTTGCTTCTACTCTACCAACCACAAAAATCAACAAGTACTGTAAACCAGACAAGATGGTTTCTTTTAAAATAAGTATGACATGAAGTAAAAAAGAAAAAATGAATATAGAATATAGATCATAACATAACTGGGTGCATTACCTTACATCTCCTTAAGAAGGAACAACTGCTTCATGAAAGTTTATAACATAATAATATTCAGAAATTTTCTGTACCAATGTTATGCAAAATAGTATTAACCTTAAAAAGTCACAGCCCAGGGGCAAATGTCTGACTATCCGAGTTTAAATGCAATAATTTCTAATAATTCTCAAAGAACTACAAAAGCCAACGGGGGAAAAGGGAAAGAATGGGAGAGATTTTATTTAAATCCTAACGAAAACTACCAGACCCTTCAACAGTCCATCCAGGAATTCTCGTCTTTCTCAAAACAGAGAAAGAGAGACATCAGAACTGTTCTAACATGAAGCCATATTCCAACAGTAACAAGAAGAGCGGACATACTTCCCATGGACATATCTCAGGGGAAGAATCCAAACAGTATTGTCATCGATTTAAAACCAAAGGGAAAAAAACCTAACCTCTCGAAGGGAAGCACTATTACTTGCCTCTCCTGCCCCCAACCCCCACTTCAGTGTATACATGGGTATGTGTACGAAGAAACTGACTTGGACTCCTGCAGCACTGCAGTAGATTACTGACGGGGGGGGGGTAGAGGATGCTTCCATCGCCCCTTACTTTAGAAAGGTATAGATTTCCTTGGGGAAGGAGTGGAAATCATCCAGTTGGTTACCCAGAGCATTCTCCATTCCCAAGAACACAGACGCTACAAAGGAGGAGAAGCGGGATAAGAGGAGAGACCAGAAAGGGACCTCGCGCCTTTAAATCGGGGTGCACGTCAACTCAAATCTCCTACTAGAGCCACACCTTCTTAGAAACATCCCCTTCCACCACCTCTTCCGGTGACCCTTAGGAAAAAGGAATGCAATTGCTCTGGCCCCTCAAAACAGGAGGGCGCCCAGCTCACCAGTTTCTTCACCCCACCCACAGATTCAGACCCTCCCTGTCTCCCTCCCCCACTCTACCCCCAGATCTCTTCTTTCACCCAGAGAGGCCTGAGTGGGCAGAATTTCCCCGCCCCCTCCATGTCTTCCTTTCCCAAAGCAGAGGTGCCCTTACCCCTTCGCCGGCAGGTCGGGGGCAGACGGGCGCAGACCCCTGGAGCGCTCCGTTGGCCTCAGCGCTGGAGAGCGAGGAGGAGGAGGGGGCCCAGCGACAGACCGCCGCCCCCCCCCAGCCACCCAGCCCAAGCTCTGCGACAAGGGGCCGGGGGGAGGGAGGGGGGGACGAGGGGACGACCGGGGTCGAGGAGGCGCCCTTAACGCTCGGGCTCAGTTAAGATGGCGCGGGGGAAGTGCCGGGAGTCGCCGCCGCCGCCGCCTCGGGGGAACCGGCCCGGGCCTCGGCCGCCTCCGGTCCCCACAGCCGAGGCCCTGTCGGTCCCCCGCCGCGGCCCCTTGGCGGGCGGGCCCA